>NC_134399.1:96579577-96879577 GCF_050003625.1 Haematobia irritans
CTATAGAGAATTTTGTCAACATTTTATTTCTATAGAAAAAATTTTTTTTAAAAATTTTATTTCTATTGAAAATTTTGTCAAAATTTTATTTCTATAGAAAATTTTGTCATAATCTCATTTCTATAGAAAATTTTGTCAAAACTTTATTTCTATAGAAAATTTTGTCAAAATTTTATTTCTATAGAAAATTGTGTCAAAATTGTATTTCTATAGAAAATTTTATCAAAATTGTGTTTCTATAGAAAATTTTGTCAAAATTGTATTTCTTTAGAAAATTTTGTCTAAATGTTATTTCTATAGGAAATTTTGTCAAAATTTTATTTCTATAGAAAATTGTGTCAAAATTTTATTTCTATAGAAAATTTTGTCAAAACTTTATTTCTATAGAAAATTTTGTCAAAACTTTATTTCTATAGAAAATTTCGTCAAAATTTTATTTCTTTAGAAATTTTGTCTTAATGTTATTTCTATAGAATATTTTGTCAACATTTTATTTCTATACAAAAATTTGTCAAAATTTCATTTCTATAGAAAATATATTTCTATAGAACATTTTGTCAGCATTTTATTTCTATACAAAATTTATCAAAATTTTATTTCTATAGAAAATTTTGTCAAAACTTTATGTCTGCAGAAAATTGTGTCATTTTATTTCTATAGAAAATTTTGTCAAAACCTTATTTCTATAGAAAATTTTGTCAAAATTTTAATTCTATAGAAAATTTTGTCAACATTTTATTTCTATAGAAAATTTTGTCAACATTTTATTTCTATAGAATATTTTTTCAACCTTTTATTTCTATAGAAAAATTTGTCAAAATTTTATTTCTATGGAAAATTGTGTCAAAATTGTATTTCTATAGAAAATTTGGTCAAAATAGTATTCCTAAATAAAAATTTTTCACAATTTTATTTCTATAGAATATTTTGTCTAAATTTTATTTCTATAGAAAATTATGTCAAAACTTTATTTCCATAGAAAATTTTGTTAAAACTTTATTTCCATAGAAAATTTTTTCAAAACTTTAATTCTATAGAAAATTTTGTCTAAATTTTATTTCTATAGAAAATTGTGTCAAAATTTTATTTCTATAGAAAATTTGTCAAAATTTTATTTCTACAGAAAATTTTGTCAAAATTTAATTTTAGTAGAAATTTTTGTCAAAATTTCATTTCTATAGAAAATTTTGTCATCATATTATTTCTATAGAAAATTTTGTCTAAATTTTATTTCTATTTGTTTTTTTTTTGTTATTGTTGGTTTTGTTCTTTAAACATTGTTGTTTTTTTTTTATTGCAGCTTAAAACCATACATTGACTAAACTACAAGTGTAGCTTAACCAACAGAGGAAAAGAATGTTTGTCAAATTTATTTGGGCAAAGCCCTATAGACTGCAAGATGGTTGGATGGACGCACGTTTCGGAATTACCACATTCCTCATCAGCATCCTCTACTTGCAGCAAAACTATCAACCTCCAGTTTATTAAACCCAACAAAAACCACACTTGAACCCTCCGAAAAAAGGTTTTACATTGATAGCCGGCTTATGCCGAAATAAATTCGAAATAGGATAAGAGATATGTTTGTTTCGAATTTATTTCGGCATAAGCCGGCTATCAATGTAAAACCTTTTTTCGGAGGGTTCAAGTGTGGTTTTTGTTGGGTTTAATAAACTGCCTGAATTTATTCTGATAATTGGTTGATAGTTTTGCTGCAAGTAGAGGATGCTGATGAGGAATGTGGTAATTCCGAAACGTGCGTCCATCCAACCATCTTGCAGTCTATAGGGCTTTGCCCAAATATATTTGACAAACATTCTTTTCCTCTGTTGGTTAAGCTACACTTGTAGTTTAGTCAATGTATGGTTTTAAGCTGCAATAAAAAACAACAACAATGCTTAAATTTTATTTCTATAGAAAATTTTGTCAAAATTTTATTTCTATAGAAATTTTTTTTAAATTTTATTTCTATTGAAAATTTTGTCAAAATTTTATTTCTATAGAAAAATTTTGCAAATATTTATTTCTATAGAAAATTTTGTCAAAATTGTATTTCTATAGAAAAATTTTGTCAATACTTTATTTCTACAGAACATTTTGTCAACATTTTATTTCTATAGAATATTTTGTCTAAATTTTATTTCTATAGAAAATTTTGTCAAAATTTTATTTCTATAGAAAATTTTGTCAAATTTCTATTTCTATAGAAAATTTTGTCAACATTTTATTTCTATAGAAAATTTTGTCAAAATTTTATTTCTATACAAAATTTTGTCAAAATTTCATTTCTACGTATAGAAAATTTATTTCTATAGAAAATTTGTCAACATTTTATTTCTATAGAAATTTTTGTAAAAACTTTATTTCTATAGATTCTATATAAAATCTTGCCAAAATTTTATTTATATAGAAAATTTTTCCCAAATTTTGTTTCTATAGAAGATTTTGTCACAATTTTATCTATGTAGAAAATTTTATTTCTATTGAAAATTTTGACGCATTTTTATTTCATTAGAAAATTTTGTCAAAATTTCATTTCTTTAGGAAATTTTGTCAAAATTTCAGATTTATAGAAAATTTAGCCAAAAATTTATTTCTATAGAAATTTTTGTTAAAATTTTATTGCTATAGAAATTTTTGTTAAAATTGTATTTCTACAGAAAACTTTGTCGAAATTTTATTTCTATAAACTATTCGAAAAAAAAATACCGATTTGACGAAAATGAACCAAAATCAACCAAATTCAATTTGGTCCAACCATAGGACCAAATTTAAAAATTAATAATTTGGGACAATTTTGGTCCGATCGGACCAAAATGGCAAACCTGATCTAGAAGACAATGTTAAGAAGTTCTAAGATACCTTTCCTCAGGCAAGTATTACCACAACCCAAGTAATTCGATTGTTGATGAAATTCTTTAATAGAAGATTCAGCCTGGCCGTATATATTAGTTTACCTTGAAGTATTTGTTTTAATTTGGATTTTTAAATCGAAATTTTTTTACTTAATACACTCAAAAATTTAACTCTCTATTTCACTAAAGCCAATTTAACTTTATTTTAGTTCACGGAATTATTATGTTTGGAGAAAGTTTCCTTTACTCTAATATTTTTTTTTTGCGTACGTTAGTTAAATTAACTAACAAACGGGAAGAAATTATACACAAATTAAGCATAAAGATTTACTAAATTCGTATTTCTCACAAAATAGTTCATTATTTCTATAAACTGGTAAAGTTTACTACAACTAACTTCATCATGACCTTTGTATGACACTAAAGACATTGTTGCAATTTTGAACTCCAAATTATTCCTTCAAACTACAAAATTTTCTTTAACAAGTGAAAAAAATTACTTATGTCTAGTAAATTTTCTTGAATTAGTAGAAAAATATAGGAAATTTTTAAAAATTTTATTTCTATCCAAATTTTGTCAAAATTTTATTTCTACGTATAGAAAATTTATTTCTATAGAAAATTTGTCAACATTTTATTTCTATAGAAATTTTTGTAAAAACTTTATTTCTATAGATTCTATATAAAATCTTGCCAAAATTTTATTTATATAGAAAATTTTTCCCAAATTTTGTTTCTATAGAAGATTTTGTAACAATTTTATCTATGTAGAAAATTTTATTTCTATTGAAAATTTTGACGCATTTTTATTTCAGTAGAAAATTTTGTCAAAATTTCATTTCTTTAGGAAATTTTGTCAAAATTTCAGATTTATAGAAAATTTAGCCAAAAATTTATTTCTATAGAAATTTTTGTTAAAATTTTATTTCTATAGAAATTTTTGTTAAAATTGTATTTCTACAGAAAATTTTGTCGAAATTTTATTTCTATAAACTATTCAAAAAAAAAAAAAAATACCGATTTGACGAAAATGAACCAAAATCAACCAAATTCAATTTGGTCCGACCATAGGACCAAATTTAAAAATTAATAATTTGGGACAATTTTGGTCCGATCAGACCAGAATGGCAACCCTGATCTAGAAGACAATGTTAAGAAGTTCTAAGATACCTTTCCTCAGGCAAGTATTACCACAACCCAAGTAATTCGATTGTTGATGAAATTCTTTAATAGAAGATTCAGCCTGGCCGAATGTACGGCCGTATATATTAGTTTACTTTGAAGTATTTGTTTAATTTGGATTTTTAAAACGACATTTTTTTACTTAATACACTCAAAAATTGAACTCTCTATTTCACTAAAGCCAATTTAACTTTATTTTAGTTCACGGAATTATTATGTTTGGAGAAAGTTTCCTTTACTCTAATATTTTTTTTTTGCGTACGTTAGTTAAATTAACTAAAAAACGGGAAGAAATTATACACAAATTAAGCATAAAGATTTACTAAATTCATATTTCTCACAAAATAGTTCATTATTTCTATAAATTGGTAAAGTTTACTACAACTAACTTCATCATGACCTTTGTATGTCACTAAAGACATTGTTGCAATTTTGAACTCCAAATTATTCCTTTATTTCTATCCAAATTTTGTCAAAATTTTATTTCTTTAGAAAATTTTGTCTTAATGTTATTTCAATAGAATATTTTGTCAAAATTTTATTTCTATAGTAAAATTTGTCAAAATTTCATTTCTATAGAAAATATATTTCTATAGAAAATTGGTCAACATTTTATTTCTATAGAAAATTTTGTCAACATATTTTTTTTTGCATACGTTAGTTTTTTTTGCATACGTTAGTTAAATTAACTAAAAAACGGGAATAAATTATACACAAATTAAACATAAAGATTTACTAAATTCGTATTTCTCACAAAATAGTTCATTATTTCTATAAATTGGTAAAGTTTACTACACTTAACTTCATCATGACCTTTGTATGTCACTAAAGACATTGTTGCAATTTTGAACTCCAAATTATTCCTTCAAACTACAAAATTTTCTTTAACAAGTGAAAAAAATTACTTATGTCTAGTAAATTTTCTTGAATTAGTAGAAAAATATATGAAATTTTTAAAAAATTTATTTCTATCCAAATTTTGTCAAAATTTTATTTCTTTAGAAAATTTTGTCTTAATGTTATTTCTATAGAATATTTTGTCAAAATTTTATTTCTATAGTAAAATTTGTCAAAATTTCATTTCTATAGAAAATATATTTCTATAGAAAATTGGTCAACATTTGATTTCTATAGAAAATTTTGTCAACATATTTTTTTTTTTTTGCATACGTTAGTTAAATTAACTAAAAAACGGGAAGAAATTATACACAAATTAGGCATAAAGATTTACTAAATTCGTATTTCTCACAAAATAGATCATTATTTCTATAAATTGGTAAAGTTTACTACAACTAACTTCATCATGAACTTTGTATGTCACTAAAGACATTGTTGCAATTTTGAACTCCAAATTTTTCCTTCAAACTACAAAATTTTCTTTAACAAGTGAAAAAAATTACTTATGTATAATAAATTTTCTTGAATTAGTAGAAAAATATTAACTTATTTTTGTGATATCGGCGTTAAAATTTTCTAAAAAAAAAATAAAATTTTCTAAAACAAAAATTTTAATTTTTTAAAATTAACCGAAAGTTTTCTTCCTGGTGGGTTCACTGGTTTTTCGTGTAGCTTTTGTTAATGTGTCGCAAAAAGGGAATGATAATTTTAATTTTATTGATCCTAGATTTAAACCTACAAAGGTCCCTAAAAAATTTCCCTACTTTAAAGAAGCCGCATCTTTAGCTCGGAAACAATACCCAAATCCTTAAGGGATAGCCAATATCTTTGGATCTAAGTAAACTTTTTTGAGTGTTGTCTTAAACAACCCTGCCGTCAAATCATTAGCTAACTACAAAAAACACTTCGCTAACGGCAATCGATTCCTTCCGATCGTAGACAGCATAGTTTTTTTGTAAACTTCTTAGAAGTTTCATTAGTAAACAATACCGCGTGCTATCGCTTCAATAATAACTAAAATATATTTAATATTATTATGTGAATATTTCTTACAAAAGAACATGAAGGGTGTTAGGAAGCTTTTTTAAAGAGATGGTTCTATATATTGTTTATAGCGATTTGAGGGACAGCTTTTAAAAAACTAACTTTTCGATGACTGGAAACTAACTAACTTGTAGTTAGTTAAAAAATAACTAAATTGAAAGTAATGCAGAGTTGGGCAATTGACTACTACCTGGGACATCGTCATGTTAAAATAGTTAGTTGACTCCATATACGAGTAAAATCAAATGTCAACCACTACTACTTGAGAAATAACTACTTTAAATTAAAGTCAATGAAACTAATTCTTTTGCATAAGGAATAAATTTGTTTGAAACTTTTTCTGCGTGTATTTGAGTTTTCTCCTGTAGATCGAAGTAGCAAGAACAATGACAAAAACTCTATGAGGAGGACCTTATACATACTGCATCAACAACCGACAATCATATATAACTATATTCTCATTTGAAAATGAACAGGCCAAAGATGAAGGAGGAAATAATTCCATGCGAACGACTCTTAAATATGAATTGACAATTGCAGTGCAATTCACAATTCACAGTACACAAATAATGGCAAACAATTGCATTTAAATGGCACCATTCGACCACATTATGTTTATATGGTTGATCATGATGGTGATGATGATGATGCTGTGTCCTATGACAATACAAAATGCACTGAATACTGGCACTATCGTTGAGAGAAAGAATATAAGATTTTGTTTTTGTTTCATCATCATTAATCGGATTCAATTAGCGATGAAACAGTCTGAGAGGATTTATGGGAATTTTCTCATCCAGTTCAATTAGTTAAAAGGAACTTGAAAAGAATAATTATTGAAAATTCATAAAGACTATCATAAATGATGTCTATGAGTGCTGCAATGCGAAAGTTGATTAAAAAATACACCATCATTGGTTTTCCAAAAGGAATCCATTAGTTGCTATACCCAGCACTCTTCTATGCATAAGTTTATCCGAAAACATACTTTAATGACCTTTTTATACCCTCCACCATAGGATGGGGAGTATATTAACATTGTCATTCCGTTTGTAAAACATCGAAATATTGTTCTAAGACCCCATAAAGCATATATATTCTGGGTCGTGGTTCTATGTCGATCTAAGCATGTCCGTCCGTCCGTCCGACCGTCTGTTGAAATCACGCTAACTTCCGAACGAAACAAGCTATCGATTTGAACCTTGGCACAAGTAGTTGTTATTGACGTAGGTCGAATGGTATTGCAAATGGGCCATATCGGTCCACTTTTACGTATAGCCCCCATATAAACGGACCCTCAGATTTGGCTTGCGGAGCCTCTTGGAGGAGCAAAATTCATCCGATCCGGTTGAAATTTGGTACGTGGTGTTAGTGTATGATCTCTAATAGCCATGTACAAATTGGTCTCTATCGGTCCATAATTATATATAGCCCCCATATAAACCGATCCCCAGATTTGACCTCTAGAGCCTCTTGAAGGAGCAAAATTCATCCGATCCGGTTGAAATTTGGTAAGTGGTGTTAGTATATTGTCTCTAACAACCATGCAAAAATTGGTCTATAACGGTCCACAATTATATATAGCCCCCATATAAACCGATCCCCAGGTTTGACCTCTAGAGCCTCTTGAAGGAGCAAATTCATCCGATCCGGTTGAAATTTGGTACGTGGTGTTAGTATATGGTCTCTAACTACTATGCAAAGATTGGTACATATCGGTCCATAATTCTATATATCCCCATATAAATCGATCTCTAGATTTGACCTCCAGAACATCTTGGAGGAGCAAAATTCATCTGATTCGGTTGAAATTTGGTACTGTGGGCTAGTTAGGGCCGCTAACAGCCATGCAAAAATTGGTATATAGCCGATGACCAATCACACAAAAATTGGTCCAAATCGCCAAAAATAATCTACAAAAATTTTATTTCTATAGAAAATTTTGTTCAAATTTTATAACAGTAGTAAGTTGTGTCAAAATTTTATTTCTATGAAAAATTTTGTCAAAATTTTAATTCTATAGGAAATTTTGTCAAAATTTTATTTCTATAGAAAATTTTGTCAAACTGAATTATACGCGTATTTAATCGGCCCGTATGGACTAACTTACAATTTAGAAGACGACGTTTAGAAGTTTTAAGATACATTGCCATCGGCAAGTGTTACCGCAATCCAAGTAATTCGATTGTGGATGACAGTCTTTAGTAGAAGTTTCTACGCAATCCATGGTGGAGGTTACATAATATTGGGCCTGGCCGAACTTACGACCGTATATACTTGTTTTTGGTTTTTCTCATAAGGTGTTCAACATTAACAGGTTGGCTGATAAGTCCCCGGTCTGACACATAGATGGCGTCGCTAGTATTAAATGCATATTATTTTTATATAGTACCAACCTTCAAATGATTCGTGTCAAAATTTGACGACTGTAAGTCAATTAGTTTGTGAAGCAACTTTTGTGAAGCAACTTTTGTTATTGTGAAAAAATGGAAAAAAAGGAATTTCGTGTTTTGATAAAATACTGTTTTCTGAAGGGAAAAAATACGGTGGAAGCAAAAACTTGGGTTGGTAATGAGTTTCCGGACTCTGCCCCAGGGAAATCAACAATAATTGATTGGTATGCAAAATTCAAGCGTGGTGAAATGAGCACGGAGGACGGTGAATGCAGTGGACGCCCGAAAGAGGTGGTTACCGACGAAAACATCAAAAAAATCCACAAAATGATTTTGAATGACCGTAAAATGAAGTTGATCGAGATAGCAGAGGCCTTTAAGATATCAAAGGAACGTGTTGGTCATATCATTCATCAATATTTGGATATGCCGAAGCTCTGTGCAAAATGGGTGCCGCGCGAGCTCACATTTGATCAAAAACAACAACGTGTTGATGATTCTGAGCGGTGTTTGCAGCTGTTAACTCGTAATACACCCGAGTTTTTCCGTCGATATGTGACAATGGATGAAACATGGATCCATCACTACACTGCTGAATCCAATCGAAAGTCGGCTGAGTGGACAGCTCGTCCGTCTCCGAAGCGTGGAAAGACTAAAAAGTCCGCTGGCAAAGTAATGGCCTCTGTTTTTTTGGGGTGCGCGTGGAATAATTTTTATCGATTATCTTGAGAAGGGAAAAACCATCAACAGTGACTATTATATGGCGTTATTGGAGCGTTGGAAGGTCGAAATCGCGGCAAAACGGCCCCATATGAAGAAGAAAAAAGTGTTGTTCCACCAAGACAACGCACCGTGCCACAAGTCATTGAGAACGATGGCAACAATTCATGAATTGGGCTTCGAATTGCTTCCCCATCCACCGTATTCTCCAGATCTGGCCCCCAGCGACTTTTTCTTGTTCTGAGACCTCAAAAGGATGCTCGCAAGGAAAAAATTTGGCTGCAATGAAGAGGTGATCGCCGAAACTGAGGCCTATTTTGAGGCAAAACCGAAGGAGTACTACCAAAATGGTATCAAAAAATTGGAAGATCGTTATAATCGTTGTATAGCTCTTGACAGGAACTATGTTGAATAATAAAAACGAATTTTGACAAAAAAATGTGTTTTTCTTTGTTAGACCGGGGACTTATCAGCCAAGCTGTTACATACTATTATATTAAATTTATACTTTGAAACTGTAAAATGTGTCTTATTAAAGTCAGAAAAGGACAGTGCTTGATATAAACGAAATGGACTGTTTTGTTGGTTCAAAAAAATTTTTTTTATTGAAAAAATAAAAAAATTTTAATAATCGAATTTTTTTCGGTGATAAAAGTTTAAAATTTTCGAAGAAATTCAAAAAACTCTAACAGAAGAAAAACGTTTTCGGTACACGTTTTCCAAACATTTTTTTTTTCTTAGCGTGTATACACGTTACAAACCAAATTGGAAACATATCATACCTCACCTCACTTGATGGATGGTATTACTTGAGTATGGCCTTTAAACACTACACTAAATTAAATTGACATTGCAAAACTTTCTCATGAATACATTTTCGGTATCCTTCAAAGGACTCAATACGGGGACTATGTAAAAACATTAATTTTCCACAATAAAGAACTCATTTTTTTCTTTGTAATTTGATTGGGCAGCACAAACAAACAAGACCTTACGCCAACAAGGATATTAAAATTATAAGGGCATGCAAAAAATTCTTAAAATTGTCATTTACTCTTTCGCACGCACGCACATAAACATTGGTGTGGCATGCATTCGTATCCATTTACTTGTGCCAGAGAATGTTTGATGCTGTAGCATCATTGTTCGAAATGGTCCTTTTGTAACCGGAATGTCAACCAACATCAGACAACGGACAAACAAACGATGCAACAAAAGCCGCGCCAACCAGAGACATTTCGCATTCAACAAACTGACGTCTCAAATATTTGACATGAAAAGCCAAAAACGTTTACCTTGTTTACCAGTCGACCAACAGCTACCAATGTAAGTAATTGGTCGCCGTCGTTCGCTACGATCGTATATCAGAGTAAAAAGGATGGTGACGGCACAGTTGATTATGTTGATTGAATTTAAGAGGCCTTAAAATGTGAAATTTTAGATATTCTCCAAAATATTGGAAATACATCTATATATATAAAATTCAAATTATGTTTGTTTATTTGTTTGTTTGTTTATTTGTATGTTCCGGGTTGGCGCGAAAACGGCTGAACCGATTTACTTGAAACTTTCAGAGATCGTGGGGGGCACTCATGTGCTGAAAATAGGGTACCTCATTTTTTGACATATGGTCGCGGAGAGGAACCTCCCCTTTGTCCGACTTTTTGAAAATTAAACCAAACTTGACCGATTTGCACGAAGTTTTCAGGGATAGTAGGGGGTGATCCCTAGACAAAGATTCGCAATTTTTTTTTCGAAATTTGATCGGGAGGGGGTACCTCCCCTTAAGCGACTTTTTGTTTGTTTGTGTGGTCCGAGTTGGCTACGAAACGGCTGAACCGATTTACTTGAAACTTTCAGAGATCGTGGGGGGCACTCATGTGCTGAAAATAGGGTACCTCATTTTTTGACATATGGTCGCGGAGAGGAACCTCCCCGACTTTTTGAAATTTGGACCAAAGTTGACCGATTTGCTTGAAATTTTCATTGAAGGTTGGGGTTGGCATCTAGACAAAGATCCGCTACTTTATATTTCGATATTTGGTGGCGGAGGGGGGCCTCCCCTTTGTTCGACTTTTTTTAAAGTACAGTGAAAAAACTAAAATTCTCTAAATTATCTGAGATTTACAGAGAACATGTGATGAGGTTATGGAATTAATATGGGGTACCCGATGATTTCATATGTGGATGGGGAGGGGGACCTCCCCCTTGCCCTACTTTTTGAAACTTGGAACAAAATTATGCGATTTGCTTGAAATTTTCATTGAATGTTGGGGTTGGCATCTACACAGAAAAAAAAGTGTCTCGTAAAATTAAGAAGATTTTTACAATAATTTATTACAAGAATTTTCCAGAATTTTAGTTCATTTTTCGTATCTTGAACGAAAATTAACTACTCGAAAGGAAATTTTACAAATTCTAAGTAGCAATCGTTTAGTTCATGGCCTACAAAATACGATGGAAATTTCCTTAAAAAATTTCTTAACTGGTAGTTAAAAATTCGTTTGTCATGCTATAAAACTACTTGTGAAATGTAAAGTATTTTCTAAATAATAAGTGCAATTTACTATAAGATTTTTTTGTATGAGAAAATATTTTTTTACGAAAAATGAACTTGAAAGTGGATAGCAATTTCTTACTGACAATTCCTATAGTTAATAATTGTTGGTAAAAAATTACCCAATGAAATATTTTTAGTTCACATGTAATTAAATTTATAGACATTTTCGTCAAAAATGGTAGATAACATTTCTTGAAAATTTTGCAAATTTTAAGTTAAACGTTTCATTGTTCGTAAACTGGTGTGCCTTTACGAATATTATTCTTAGAGTAAATTGTCAGCAGATGCGATGAACTAATGCATAGTACAGAAATCTTTATCGGAATAGTGGAATGTGATTAATGTAAAGATGATGTTACTTGAGTTTTGTTGTGTATACACGAGCGTGGGGTTGTTTTTATTTTTGTTCATTTAGTGGCTTGTGTGTGTGTGTGTTTGTTATTCGTTGATGGTTTTTGGCTGGATGAGGTGTTGTTTTCAATAAAGGCACATGTGTTTTTGTTGTTGTAGGAATGTTTTGGCTTTGCTTGGTTTTGTTTGGCATGCTTCAGTTGTATAGTTAGCGTTGGCGTGGGCTGTTGCATCTTTTAAGTAGGTATGTAACAAGGGAATATAAAGGCATGGAATATTTTGGATTTTAGAGTCATATATTGGTGTTTGTTTATTAAACCTTTTAAATGAAAGTTATTAATATTTTATCGGTAGTTTAGAAAAAAGTTATTAAGAATATTTAGTAAAAAATGTTGAAATTGAAAGTGTATTGAAATTTTCATTATTCAATGTAAAAAATTAATATTCAATTCCAGATGAATTTGGAAAATTTTTGTAATATCTCAGCGTATAGTTTATTCATAAACTGGTAAGTATTTTTTTAATATGGCTTTCTTTTGAAAAGAATATTTTTTATGTATATTATTATTTGTTAATTATTTTTTTTTGGACACCAGTTTAATGTTTTTCTTTGTTGTAAAAGCGATATTTAATTTCAGAGCAACTCCAGACGGATTAAAACAAATTTAAAAAGGTAGAGAATTGGTAAGTTTTCTTTTAAAAATTGGCTTTCTTTCAACTAGAATATTTACGTTTTTATGACCTTTTTATCATCAAAATTACAGGTTTTTAATACCTTATTTTAGTATTTCTTTAATTAATTTTTTTGGAAACTAATGTAATATTTTTAATGTAAAAATAAATATTTAATTTCAGAATAACCCCTTAAAATTTTGACAAATTTTTAGTACTCCTTTGCCTGTAATTTAATAGTGAATTGGTAAGTTTTCTTTAACTTTCTTTTAACCCTGGACAGCCATCCTTATTTTTTGTACATTAACGTCATCCTTCGTCATTTTGACTACGGCTGATTTCAAGACGATATAATTTTCATCGTGAGCGAAAAAGTGAACCAAACTTGAATTTATTTTCTTATTCAATTTGGTTTTAAGTAGTATAAAACAAAAATTCATAAAACGGTCGAATTAGTATAACTTAAATTTACCATTTCCCAATAGACTAAAATGCATTTTAAATCGAAAATGAAATTACGTGTCGTCATTTTTATGACTGTCTAGGAATATCAAGAATATTTGGTTTTTTATGCATATTATTATTTTTTTCATTAGATTTTTTGAAAAGTTATTTAATAATTTTATTTAATATTTAATTTCAGAGTAACCCAAATAAATTTGGACAACTTTTTATATTTCCACTCAGCGTACAATTTAATAGAGAATTGGTAAGTTTTATATTAAAACTTTGGCTTTCTTTCAACTAGAATATTTATTTTATTATATCTTTCACATCGATAACAACACAGTTTTATGAGTTTATTTAGAATACTTCATTATTTCTCTAATTGTTTCAGGTACAAATTTTATGAGATACGTTTTCCAAAGAAAAGTTGAATTCCTTACACCATTTGATAAAATGCCCCAAATATGGTAAGTTACAAGCTAAAATGAAGAATTAAAAATTATATTTCATTACATGGTATTAATTTTTAACAATTTTCATTATTGTTTCCATTTTTTCCAGCAAGATATGTGAAAAAATTACCTACGATGAATAAAAAAAGGATAAGTCAAAATGTCCAAACAGCGGGTTCAAATGAACTACTCTCTTTTCCATGTGGTCATAATTTTTATTCACAAAAAACATTGTATTAAGAACTTTAATCATAAGTTTTTATAATAAAGTACTTTTGCTTAAAGATAGTTTAATTTTAATGTATGAAAATTCCCATAATAGTAAAACGGTTTGTTGTTCCTTTAATTATTTAATTTCTCTATACTGTGGAATGATTGATTTAAAAATAGTCTAGTCGTCGACATTTTAAAGAGACTGTTAACCAATTTTTATTATCGGGTTTCCCACAAAATAAGCAAGTAAACCAAAATAATACTGACTTTTTAACTTGGTAGGTGTATATAAATCTTATGGTGTTGTAAAAATGAACTAAACTACAATGTTATAGATGAACTAAAATTTAAGAAAATTATAAACTAGACAAGTTGAAAAAAATCTTAAGGGCTAAATCATGGTCAATATTACTACAGTTTAGTTCATTTTGCAATGGAAAAGGGTTCACTGTTTTTTCAGTGTAGACAAAAATCCGCTACATTATTTTTCGATATTTGGTCGGGGAGGGGGACCACCCCTTTGCCCGACTTTTTTTTAAAGTACAGTGAAAACAAAACTAAACTCCCCCGACTGAAATTTTACGGAAAAAATGGGTGAGGTTATGAAATTTATATCAGGTTCCTGATTTTTTAATAAAAATAAAAGGGCATAGGGAGACATCCGCTTCTCTTAAGTACATGCAGAGAAACAATTAAACTTTACCGAGTTACTTGAAATTTACAGAGCACTTTGGAGAGATCGTAACCTCCGTCAACCGTAATAGTTGATACCTGATTTTGTGATATTTGGGCGGAAGAGAGGCCGCCCCTTTAGGCTTATAATTTGCTTGACATTTTCTGGGACGTTTACAAAAGATACGCTTTTCGACATTTGATCGGGGAGGAGGCCCTCCTCTAAAACTGCAAAAAAATTTAAGTTTTCTTGAAATTTACAAAAGCAATGGGGGAAGGTTATGAACGAAGAGGCAACCTTCCTTGCCCCACACTTGAAGGAAAGTTTCAAGAATTTTCAGGGAAGGTTAGGGGTGCTATTCACTACGGTGTTTGTCGATATTGTATCGGGGAAAGTGACGTCCCTTTAAAATAATAGAGCAAAATTTAAGCATCGCCGATTTACTTGAAATTTACAGGGAACGTGGGAGGAGGTGATTAAATTTATACATGATTTTTAAATTAGTATATGATTTTTCGATATCTGGTTAGGAAAGGGGAAAATTGAAATAAACTTTGTCGATTTACTTCGATAGAATTTATAGGAACCATTGAGTAGTTGCGAAATTAATATAGGGTACGTGATAGTCCGATATCAGGTCGGAGTGGAGCAAAGGTGGGGGGAGGGTTCCCTTTTGTCCGTTTTTTTTTTTCTTAAGTTGAAAGTAGAGGGTTGTCCGTAAATGGGAACTCGGTACATAATTTTATGATTTTTGCACAGGCTTCTGCCAGACTTCTTTTTAGTAAAGAACTTAAATTTACATGAAATTGGCAGCCAACGTAGAGGGTGCATCATTTTCCAACATATTAGCAAATGTTAATGTGGTAAAATTTTTTACTACTTTTGCTTTTTCCGATTTATTGGATGGGACACAGTAATTCTTTGTATGTTATAATAGAGTGCTTAATTTTCAGATATGTTGAGGAGAAGGATACCTTTCCTTGACAAACCACACTTAAAATTCACAAGAAATATACAAGATTGTCCAACTACTTGAATACAGAACATTATTAAAAAATTTTGGAGGAAAGGGCACACCCTCTCCCGCCGTATTTGTACCTATAAACGAAAAATCAAGTAGTCCGTTTTGTTTAAAAGAATTGAAATCTTTTCGAATTTGTTTTCAGCACGAAGGATATAGTTGACTAAGTTAACGCAAAATGTTCCTCCAAATACGCTTCGGAAGGCGCAGCGAAGCGGGCCGGGTTACGCTAGTGTAAGTATAAAGCCCGGCGGGGCGGACTATATTATATCCTTCACCACTAGGTAGACCAAAATTTTTGATACCATCTCAACTCCTTTCAAATTTGTTGGGACCTATATAAAGGTTTATATTGCCATATACAAATATTTAAATCTGAAGTAATTTCGAAATTTGGCAAAAGCCCTGGGACGAAAAACAATGTTAGTAAAAAATATGAGAAATAAAAACCTAGAGCCATTTTTGGCAATTTTCAGTCTGTTCATGTATATGTTTTTTTTTCGCAGGATTCCAGTTGTAATTATTAACCGAATTTGATAAATTTTGGCACAAGGTGTTTTTTGTCACAGGTACGAACTGTACAATTCCGAGATTGATTTTTAGCTAAAATTGGATCAATTTTAGATATAGCCCCATATATAAGTATCGCCCGATTTCAACAAATGGCGCTGATCGCCGTCAAATTTGGCACAAAGTAATCCAATCTACCACCCTTCAAATGTGAAAAATTTCATAGAAATCGCTCCAGATTTATACCTAGCTCCGATATAAAGGGTGGTTAAATGTTGAATGTGAACCACACCTAGACGCCAAGTTTTTTCCGAATTTTATTTGACTTTTCTATATTTCAGACTTACTCAATTTGAACCAAAGAGAGATACACAATCCAACAACGTGTTAAATGGTTCCAAGAAATGGCAACAGTGGATGATCAATTTTCGATGAAAATCATCTTCAGTGATGAGGCACATTTTCACCTCAGTGGATTCGTCAATAAACAGAATTGCCGCATTTGGGCGAATGAGAATCCAAGAGTGTTTGTCGAAAAACCAATGCACCCACAAAGAGTGACTGTTTGGTGCGGTTTATGGGCTGGCGGCATCATCGGGCCGTATTTTTTCCAAAATGAGGCCGGTCAGGCAGTTACTGTGAATGGTGTTCGCTGTCGTGAGATGATAACGAACTTTTTATGGCCCGAATTGGAAGATATGAATGTGGACGATATGTGGTTTCAGCAGGACGGTGCCACTTCCCACACAGCTAACGAAATATTGGCTCTTTTGCGCAACAAATTCAATGGCCGTGTTATCTCACGTAATGGCTATGTCAATTGGCCGCCAAGATCATGTGATTTGACACCGTTGGACTTTTTTCTTTGGGGTTATTTGAAAGAAAAGGTGTACGTCGATAAGCCAGCAACAATTCAAAAGCTAAAGGATGAGATAATTCGGCACATTAACGGCATAGAACCTCCATTATGCCTCAGCGTCATCGAAAATTTGGACCATCGGATGAAGGTTTGCCACCGAGGTCGCGGCGCCCATTTGGCCGATACTTTGTTCCATACATAATTGAGTAATACCAATATATCATAATAAAATAAAATTACAATAATTTCCTAAATAGTTTGTGATTTATTCAAAATCAACATCGGCCCTTGAAATTTTAACCACCCTTTATATCTAATGTCAGATTTTTCCCAAATTTGCCCATAAAACCCTTATTGATAATTTTCTGTAGTAGTTACTATACCTGCAAAGAATCCTCCAAATAGGTTCAGATTTAGATATAGCTTCCGTATATGTATCGCCAAATATACACTTAAATTACCCAGAGTCCAGAGTTTCACCTTAATTTGCTTCAAAATTTGCACAAAGACACTGATGTTGAAAATACCATCGTATGTCACATATGGTTGAAATCCGATCAGATTTATATATATAGCTCCCATATATATTTTACGCCCGATATAGATTCATATGACCACCGTAGGACAAAGTTTCATTCCGATTTATTTTAAATTTCCCACTCACACAAATAAACTGCTGATTCAACTATCAAATTAATTGATCCAATTAATTTTTTAATTGAAATGTCTTCAATCACAGGAATGGTTGTATCAAGTAAACAATTAATTGAAATTCAATTAAAAAATTAATTAATAATATTAATTTTTGTGATTGATTTTGTTTCAATTATCAAATTTGTTGTATTCATTAAATTTTTAATTGAATATTTTTTATACCCTCCACCATAGGATGTAGGTATATTAACTTTGTCATTCCATTTGTAACACATCGAAATATTGCTCTAAGAGCTCATAAAGTATATAAATTCTAGGTCGTGGTGAAATTCTGAGTCGATCTAAGCATGTCCGTCCGTTCGTCTGTTGAAATCACGCTAACTTCCGAACGAAACAAGCTATCGACTTGAAACTTGGCACAAATAGTTGCTATTGATGTAGGTAGGATGGTATTGCAAATGGGCCATATCGGTTCACTTTTACGTATGGGCCTCATATAAACGGACCACCAAATTTGGCTTGCGAATTCTCCAAGAGAAGCAAATTTCATCCGATCTGGCTGAAATTTGGTATATGGTCTCTAACAACTATGCAAAAATTGGTTCACATTGGCCCATAATTATATATAGCCCCCATATAAACCGATCCCCAGATTTGGCTTGCGGATCCCCTAAGAAAAGCATATTTCATCCAATCTGGCTGAAATTTGGTACATGGTGTAAGTATATGGTCTCCAGCAACAATGCAAAAATTGGTCCATATGGGTCCATAATTATATATAGCCCCCATATATACGTATCCCCAGATTTGACCTCCGGAGCCTGTTGGAGGAGCAAAATTCAGCCGATCCGGTTGAAACGACGTACTACGTCGTATTAGTATATGGTCTCTAACAACTATGCAAAAATTGGTCCACATCGGTCCATAATTATATATAGCCCCCATATATACCGATCCCCTGATTTGGCTTGCGGATCCTCTAAGAAAAGCATATTTCATCCGATCTGGCTGAAATTTGGTACATGGTGTACGTATATGGTCTCCAGCAACCATGCAAAAATTGGTCCATATGGGTCCATAATTATATATAGCCCCCATATATACCGATCCCCAGATTTTACTAACGGAGCCTCTTGAAGGAGCAAAATTTATCCGATCCGGGTGAAATTTGGTACTTTGCGCTAGTATATGGCCTATAACAATCATGCCCCCAAATAGCCCCGAGATAAAACGATCTCCAATCACAGAAAAATCACGAATGTCACTCGAGCTAAAAATAATCTACCAACATTTTATTGCCATAGAATTTTTTTTCAAAATTTTCTTTCTATAGAACATCTTATTTCTATAGGAAATTTTGCCAAAATATTACTTCAATAGAAAATTTGGTCAAAAATAATTTCTATAGAAAATTTTGTCAGAATTTTATTTCTGTAGAACATTTTGTCAAAATGTTATTTCTATAGAAAATGTATGAAGCACCTCTTAGTTGGAGAGGAATATTTTGCAAAATCTTCCAAAACACCGAACAGTTACAAATCTGCCATTTTAGGTAGACTCGTGTTCATAATTGTATATAGCCCCCATATAAAGCAACCCCCATATTTCAATTCTGGATAACAGTCTTTAGTAGAAATTTCTACGCAATCCATGGTGGCGGGTACATAAGATTCGGCCCGGCTGAACTTACGGCCGTATATACTTGTTTAAAACTCAATTAAGGCTTTAATTGGAAAAATTTTCGTGAATTTTTTTCTGTGCAGATTAGACTGAAGAACACGCTTGTCCGGTTCCAAAGATTTTGTCATTAGACTAATGTTTTTTGGTGTTGATCCCGAGCCAGAGAAGCGAAGAATACAATTAACGATACATTTGAGACACAATTCTCTTTTAAATATAAGTTTTGCTACTTGATACTAGGAAACAACTTTGGATTAATTCGTTATTTCTGATTTTATTTTGACCTTCCCTTAACGATTATGGTATTTTATCTGAGCCAAAGATGCGGCTTCTTTAAAATAAAGACATTTTTTTAGCGACCTATGTGGCCTTTAATATAGAATCAATAAAGTTAAAATTAGAATACAGATCTTATTTATCGAATTTTCATTCTCTTTTCAGGATATATTAATAAAGCTTTTCACGTACAAACAAATGACAAATTTAAATTCCTTTTTTTTTTTGAGAATTTGTCATCTTGTCATAGTGATTGTAGAACCCATAAAATATATACAGATCGACTCAGAATCACCTCGTGATCCGATCTAGCTCTTTGTGTCCGTCCGTCCGCCCGTCCGTCTGTCCATGTATGTGTTGTTGGAAGCATTTCGATCGCAAAGATTAACCAATTTTGATGAAATTTTACACAGAGTGTTTTTTTTTTTTGGAACATGGACGAACGCTATTGAAAGTAAAGTAGAAAGTCGGGCGGGGCCGACTATATCATGCCCTAAACCACCATTACAGAATTAGTAATCATAAGCATTTGTGGGGTAATATATAGGTCTGGGAGATAAACCGCAGTTGCATATTTAAGAAAATTAAGGGGTACATGTCTATGGGTGCTTTGTGTCAATCTGACTATAGCTCATAGTCAATGTTGCCAGGGAAAATGTTCGGTTTACCCTACAAGGACAAAAAAAGTTCCCTACTTTCCCATACATTCCCAAACAATTTTCCCTACTATATTTTTCGTTAAATTTAAAAAAAAATACAAAACAAAAATGGTTCTAAGTACTTTATTATCTTAAAACATGAATATGCAACATATATAACTTAGAATATAAATTTGTAATACCACCACGGTTGCCACAGTTGGTAGAATTCTACCCAAATTAGTAATCTTTTTTGTTAAATCTCTATAAAAATTTTGGAAAAAATTTCTATAAACAAATTTTTGTGAGAAATTTTTCTATAGAAATAAAATTTTGATAATAAATTATATAGAAATAAAATTTTGAGAAAAAATTCCACAGAAATAAAATTTTGGGAAAAATTTTTATAGAAATAATATTTTGAAAAAAAAAATTTCTATAGAAATACAATTTTGACAAAATGTTCTATAGAAATAAAATGTTGACAAAATTTTCTACAGGAATAAAGTTTACCAGACATTGTTAAAGATCAAGCCTTGCCGGCTTCTAATTTCCTCCTCTAGCGCCACCAAAATGTAAAAATTATTACAAATTGTGTTGAGTGAAAATGTCCTACATTGTGGCCCTACGCTAAATATTAGAAAAACCCTACATATAGGGAATTTCCCCTACTTCTAGCAACACTGGCTGTGTTGATATTGCGCCTACGGAGTTAGTATGCCACTAATATTGAGCCCATTATTAAAAAAAGAGAAAATCGTTAAATTATTGTGGGTAATAAATACAAATTTGTAAAAATCGAGCAATATTCTTATGTAAGAGCTACAAGTACGTATAAGTACGATTGGCTAGTACATCAAAATTTGAAATTTGATTAACATTGGTTAATAAATAAGAGTACTATGGCCAAATTTGGGAAAATCGAGCGATACATATATATGGATGCTATATCTAAATCTGAACCAATTTGCATAATATTTTGCGGGTTTGATTAATACCACAAAAGGTTACCTTGTGCAAGATTTGAGTAAGATCAGTTAAGAAATGAGGCCTGTATGGTCAAACATAAGGTTATTAGGGGCGAATTTTCCAAAATCGGGTGATACATATATGGGAGCTATATCTACATCTGAACCGATTTCGATGAAATTTTGCACATATAGTTAGTACTATAGAGGACTGGATCTAGCCAACTTTTAGTAAGATCGGTTGATAAATAAGGGTTCTATGGCCAAATTTGGGAAAAATCGGGCTATACATATATATGGGAGCTATAGCTAAGTCTCAACCGATTTCGATGACTTTTTGCACATATAGTTAGTGCTATAGAAGATTATATTTAGCCAACTTTGAGTAAGATTGTTGATAAAGGTTTTGTGGCCAAATTTGGGAAAATCGGGCGATACATATATATGAGAGCTATATCTAAATCTGAACCGATTTGGATGAAATTTTGCAGACTTGAAGGGCGATGGAAAAGATTACCTTTTGCCAAATTTGGTGACGATCCGTTTGACAAAAACGCGCAACGTGACCCCATTTGTCGAAATCGGGCGATACATATATATGGGAGCTATATCTAAATTTGATCCGATTTCTTCCAAATTCAATAGCGTTTGTCCTTGTGCCCAAAAAACTCCCTGTACCAAATTTCATCAAAATCGGTTAATAATTGCGACCGGAATCCTGTGAACAACAAATACATGGACAGACGGACGGACGGACACCAAGCGCTAGATCGATTCAGGAGGTGATTCTGAGTCGATCGGTATATATTTTATGGGGTCTAAAATCAATATTTCTGGTAGGCACATTTTTTGGCCGATCAAACTTATTATACCCTGACCACTATGTAGTTTAGGGTATAAAAATCGGATCAGATGTAGATATAGCTTACATACATATGTATCACCCGATATTGTCTTTAAATTTGAAACATAATACGGAGAAATATAGGGAAACAATTTCTTTAGATTTCCTTGAGTCAACAGGATATGAGCCCAACATCTTTTATTATCAGATAAAGACAACTTTAAAATCTTTGGCTTTTACTCCCCTGTACCTACTGCAGGATTTCATATCACATAAATGTATCTACCTATTGCCGTTTAAAGACCAGTTCATTGTCCTCTTCACTGGCTTGGCCAGTTCTTATGTAACTTTCGTTTGGTTGCATTTCAATTGAATTGAAGTTGAATTTTCAACTCGTACTCGATGGGGAAGATGAATCTTGAAGTCTTCTGTTGCTGTGTTTGTGACAACTTCCAAAAGAACATTCATCACTCACAAACAGAAAGAGAGGACAAGTCAAATGTGCGTGCTGGGACTTAAGGAAGGGAAAATATAACGACACAAGGAGAAGAAGGAGATATTTAGAAAAGATTTGCATGTAAAACAATTGCAAGGAATTCGCTCAAGGGATGCATTCATTCTCTGGGAATAGAAGTCATCAAAGGCAGACAGTCGTAATGGTACAATTACCCCAGTTTGGGACCCTAGTTATTGTTTGCAGGCTAGTGAAAGTTGAACTCTATGTTACAATAAGATTGTCTTCCATATAATAATTGTGTATTTGTTAAATATAAGATACGATTTTTGAAATATAAATCAAATGAATTAAAAATTTGTTAAGTGTTGCATGGCATAAATTTCTTAGACCTTACCTTTTTTAGTGTAAAATACCAGTGCAAGACGAAGTTCTAAAATGATAATAAAAGGAAATATAAATTAGTTCAAAATATATAAATATTTTTTAAGTCACATGTAATGTTATATTAAAATTAAAAAGTTCACAGAAAAAAATAAATAATACAATTTTTGATTGAAATGAATATAAATATTCAAGTAAAAAGAATCTTCTATACCCTATACCACCGTGGTGCAATGGTTAGCATGCCCGCCTTGCATATACCATGACTTGCGTACAATGTTCTATTAAAAATTCTCATCCACAATCAAATTAACTGGATTATGGTAACTGTTATACGGTGACCACAGTTGGTAGAATTCTACCAAAAATGGTGGATTTTTTGAATGTTTGGTAGATTGGTAGAATTTTTGATATTTTGGTAAATTTTGCAAAATATTCATCTCCACCTAAGTTGTCTATACAAAATGAAATTTTGACAAATTTTTCTATAGAAATAAAATTTTCACAACGTTTTCGATAGAGATAAAATTGTCGATAGAAATAAAATTTTGACATAAATTTTAGGATGCGAAATTTACAAAATATTAAACACAAATTTCTTTAATATAATGAAATTTTAATTAAAATAAATTGTATAATCTTTGCTTCAAAAAAATTTTTTTTCATTAAATTTAGGACACAAATTTTGTAAATTTGCGTCTCTCCATTAAAGTCCCACATCTTTGAGCTAAGGTAAATTTTTCTAAAAATAAAGAAACACATTTTTGATTTAAAGAAATTATCCTTAAACTAACTGAAGTATTAAAACTTTAGATTTAAGATAAAAACGCTTCAAAAATAGACTAAGACATCTTTGGTTTGAAGTTTTTTTGGAATTAAGAAAATATTTTTTACTTTGAAGTATCCGTTATAATTTGGATTTTTAAAGTGACATTTGTTTGTACGTAAGTACCTGTATCCTAATTTTTTCTTTTATTGGTCCTAGATTTAACGCCAGACAGGTCGCTAAAAAATGTCTTTATTTTAAAAAAGCCGCATCTTTGGCTCGGAATCAATATCAAAATCCGTAAGAGAAGGTCAAAATCTTTGGATCCAAGTAAACTTTTTTTTTTTTTTTTTTTTTTGAATGTAAGAATAAAATTTTGACAAAAATTCCTTTAAAAATAGATAGCAATTTTTCCCGATTAAACACTCAAATAAATTGTTACTATTTGGAGTAACCATAAAATAATAAATAAACTTTTATAATAACATAACAAGTATATGCAGCAGTAAGATATTGATGAAATAACGCCTAGATTTGAAATGTTAAATCCGGAAATTTCACATTCAGTTTCAAGCAATTTTCATGATCAGTGCTCTCAAGAAGTGAAATCGGTCTATATGAAGGCCTTACCAAATTTACCGATAAAAACAAAATCCGATAATGGGTTTTGGAGGGCTAATATGCCAGTATAACAGGTTGGCTGATAAGTCCCCGGTCTAACAAAGAAAAACACATTTTTTTTTTCTGAAAATTCGTTTATTATTCAACATAGTTCCCTTCAAGAGCGATACAACGATTATAACGACCTTCCAATTTTTTGATACCATTTTGGTAGTACTCCTTCGGTTTTGTCTCAAAATAGGCCTCAGTTTCGGCGATCACCTCTTCATAGCAGCCAAATTTTTTCCCTGCGAGCATCCTTTTGCGGTCTTAGAACAAGAAAATGTCGCTGGAGCCAGATCTGGAGAATACGGTGGGTGGGGAAGCAATTCGAAGAACAATTCATGAATTTTTGCCATCGTTCGCAATGACCTGTGGCACGGTGAGTTGTCTTGGTGGAACAACAATTTTTATACCCTCCATCATAGGATGGGGGTATATTAACTTTGTCATTCCGTTTGTAACACATCGAAATATTGATCTAAGAGCTCATAAAGTATATAAATTCTGGGTCGTGGTGAAATTCTGAGTCGATCTAAGCATGTCCGTCCGTTCGTCTGTTGAAATCACGCTAACTTCCGAACGAAACAAGCTATCGATTTGAAACTTGGCACAAATAGTTGCTATTGATGTAGGTAGGATGGTATTGAAAATGGGCCATATCGGTCCACTTTTACGTATAGCCCCCATATAAAGGGACCCTCAGATTTGGTTTGTGGAGCCTGTTACAGAAGCATATTTCATCCTATCCGGCTGAAATGTGGTATATGGTGTTGGGATATGGTCTCTAACAACCATGCAAAAATTGGTCCACATCGGTCCATAATTATATATAGCCCCCATATAAAGGGACCCTCAGATTTGGCTTGTGGAGCCTCTAACAGAGGCATATTTCATCCGATCCGGCTGAAATTTGGTATATGGTGTTGGTATATGCTCTCTAGCAATCATGCAAAAATTGGTCCATAATTATATATAGCCCCCATATAAACCGATCCCCAGATTTGGCTTGCGGAGCCTCAAAGAGAAGAAAATTTCATCCGATCCGGCTGAAATTTGGTACATGACGTTGGTATATGGTCTCTAACAACCATGCAAAAATTGGCCCACATCGATCCATAATTATATATAGACCACATATAAACCGATCTCCGGATTTGGCTTGCGAAGCCTCAAAGAGGAGCAAATTGCATCCGATCCGGCTGAAATTTGGTACATGGTATTGGTATATGGTCTCCAACAACCGTGCAAAAATTGGTCCACATCGGTCCATAATTATATATGGCGCCCATATAAACCGATTCCCAGATTTGGGTTGCGGAGCCTCAAAGAGAAGCAAATTTAATCCAATCCGGTTGTAATTTGGAACATGGTGTTAGTATATGATCTTTAACAACCGTGCCAGAATTGGTCCATATCGGTCCATAATTATATATAGCCCCCATATAAAACATTCTCCAGATTTGACCTCCGGAGCCTCTTGGAGGAGCAAAATTTATCCGATCCGGTTCATATTAGGCACGTGGTCGCTAACAACCATACCAAAATTAGTCCAATCACACAAAAATTGATCCATATCGGTTCATAATCATGGTTGCCACTAGAGCCAAAAATAATCTACCAAAATTTTATTTCTATAGAAAATTTTGTCAAAATTTTATTACTATAGAAAATTTTGTCAAAATTTTATTTCTATAGAAAATTTTGTCAAAATTTTATTTCTATAGAAAATTTTGTCAAAATTTTATTTCTAGAGAAAATTTTGTTAAAATTTTATTCGGTTCATAATAAAATTTTCATCATTGTCAAAATTTTATTTCGATAGAAAATTTTGCCAAATTTTATTTCTATAGAAAATTTTGTTCAAATTTTATTCGGTTCATAATCATGGTTGCCACTCGAGCCAAAAATAATCTATCAAAATTTTATTTTTATAGAAAACATTGTCAAAATGTTATTTCTATAGAAAATTTTGTCAAAATTTTACTTCTATAAAAAATGTTGTCAAAGTTTTATTTTGTCAAAATTTTATTTCTATAGAAACTTTAAACTTAATTATATATGTATTTTATCGGCCCTTTTGTAGTTTAATATATACCACGTATGGACTATGTGGTATATATTACGTTGTTAGGAAGTTTTAAGATACCTTGCCATCGGCTTCAGTAGAAGTTTCTGCGCAATCCATGATGGAGGGTACATAAGCTTCGGCCTGGCCGAACTTACGGCCGTATATACTTGTTTCTTCTTCATATGGGGCCGTTTTGCCGCGATTTCGACCTTCAAACGCTCCAATAACGCCATATAATAGTCACTGTTGATGGTTTTTCCCTTCTCAAGATAATCGATAAAAATTATTCCATGCGCATCCCAAAAAACAGAGGCCATTACTTTGCCAGCGGACTTTTGAGTCTTTCCACGCTTCGGAGACGGTTCACCGGTCGCTGTCCACTCAGCCGACTGTCGATTGGACTCAGGAGTGTAGTGATGGAGCCATGTTTCATCTATTGTCACATATCGACGGAAACACTCGGGTGTATTACGAGTTAACAGCTACAAACCCCGCTCAGAATCATCAACACGTTGTTGTTTTTGGTCAAATGTGAGCTAGTGCGACACCCATTTTGCACAGAGCTTCCGCATATCCAAATATTGATGAATGATATGACCAACACGTTCCTTTTATATCTTTAAGGCATCTGCTATCTCGATCAACTTCATTTTACGGTCATTCAAAATCATTTTGTGGACTTTTTTGATGTTTTCGTCGGTAACCACCTCTTTCGGGCGTCCACTGCGTTCACTCATTTCACCACGCTTGAATTTTGCATACCAATCAATTATTGTTGATTTCCCTTGGGCAGAGTCCGGAAACTGATTATCAAGCTAAGTTTTTGCTTCCACCGTATTTTTCCCCTTCAGAAAACAGTATTTTATCAAAACACGAAATTCCTTTTTTTCCATTTTTTTCACAGTAACAAAAGTTGCTTCACAAAAGACGCTCTATCTCACAAACTAATTGACTTACAGACGTCAAATTTTTACACGAATCATTTGAAGGTTGGTACTATATAAAAATAATATGCATTTAATACTAGCGACGCCATCTATGTGTCAGACCGGGGACTTATCAGCCAACCTGTTACTTGCAATTTCAAGCAAATCGGATAAAAACTAAGATTTGTAGAAGCCCAAGGAGTTAAACCGGGATATCGGTCTATATATACTATTAGAGTGATCAAAACCAATCGATCGGTTTTTCGTTTTGCACCCAGAGATAATTCAATGAAATATAAACAATTCGTGCTTGTTCAATTAGGAGCGTATATTTTGTCAACAAAATCTATGACATTACTTACGTTATTATTACCCTACGGGAAATGGATCAACCACAGGACCGGTACAGGACTAGTCCCTGGTGTGCATGGACCAGTCCTAGTTCTGGTCAAGACGTATGGAAGGGGCCGGTCACTTTAACATGGGTTTGTCATTAACGGGGTAAATTTACACTTTAGGACACGTCTTGGACTCGTTCCTAAGGGCACGTCCTGGGACATTTTAGTAGTAGCACTCCATAGAGAGGTCCTCATGACCCAGAGGACAATAGAACAATTGTTTGTTCCAATAAGATTTTTATATCAATCGAGTATGGAAATCATTAAATTATGACTATTTAAAAACTGCGACAAACTGAATCACCGGTACCAGTCCTGTGATAGGTCCGTCAGTGGGAATTTGCACCAATTTCCCGTAGGGTATTATTATACCCTCCACCATAGGATGGGGGTTATATTAACTTTGTCATTCCGTTTGTAACACATCGAAATATTGCTATAAGACCCCATAAAGTATATATATTCTAGGTCGTGGTGAAATTCTGAGTCGATCTGAGCATGTCCGTCCGTCTATTGAAAGCACGCTAACTTCCGAACGAAACAAGCTATCGACCTGAAACTTGGCACAAGTAGTTGTTATTGATGTAGGTCGGATGGTATTGCAAATGGGCCATATCGGTCCACTTTAATGTATAGCTTGCGAAGCCTCTAAGAGAAGCAAATTTCATCCGATCCGGTACATGGATCGGATGAAATTTAGTATGGTGTTAGTATACCATACCACAACCATGCAAAAATTGGTTCACATCGGTCCATAATTATATATAGCCCCCATATAAACCGATCCCCCGATTTGGCTTGAAGAGCCTCTAAGAGAAACAATTTTCATCCGATCCGGCTGAAATTTGGTACATCGTGTTAGTATATGGTCTCTAACAGCAATGCAAAAATTGGTCCATATCGGTCAATAATTATATATAGCCCCCATATGAACCTATCACCAGATTTGACCTCCGGAGCCTCTTGGAAGACCAAAATTCATCTGATTCAGTTGAAATTTGGTACGTGATGTTAATATATGGCCTCAAACACCCATGCAAAAATTGGTCCATATCGGTCCATAATTATATATAGGCCCCATATAAACCGATCCCCAGATTTGACCTCCGGAGCACCTTGGAAGAGCAAAATTCTTCACATTCGGTTGAAATTTGGTACGTGATGTTAGTATAGGGTATCCAACAACCATGCAGGAATTGGTTCCTATCAGTCCATAATTATATATAGCTCCCATAAAAACCCATCCCCAGATTTGACCTCCGGTGTCTTTTCGAAAAGCAAAATTCATCCGATCTGGTTGAAATTTGGTACGTGGTGGTAGTATATGATATTTAACAACCATGTGAGTTGAAATTTGTGGATGACAGTCTTTCGTAGAAGTTTCTACGCAATCCATGGTGGAGGGTACATAAGATTCGGTCTGGCCGAACTTACGGCCGTATATACTTGTTATACTTAAGAGCTCATTTCTACAGAAAATTACCCCATTCTGTAGAAAATTAGCTATTTTTGTGAACATTTTGAAAAACAACAAAATGATTCTTTGAAAGCCAAATGCAGTATATACAATAAAATTTATAGTTTTCGAGGCTCTCCAACATCGTCTTTAATATAACATTTAAGAAATATTCACAAGAAGAATATGAAATAAAAAATTCAACATTTTAATGTTTGTCTACTGTATTGTTACCGCAATTACAGCCAAGAAATTTAATTTTTACATTAAAACATTGGAGTATTTTTTCCTTCATTTATAATATTAAATAAAGCATGTTTTGCTACCTTTGGGAAAACCGGTTGTGCCGGTTATTTATTTTTTAAAACACCGCCCACCGGTTATAAAAAATGGACCTGTTGTTGAGAATCGAGAAAAACCGACTTTCAAACAAAGCGGGTTTTTTGATCACTCTATATACCATAACAAAAAAACATGCACCGATACCCTCCATGCTCAGCAAACCTAATTGTGGTCCTCAAATACTTCTAGATTACAAATTTTAGGCAAATTGGATAAAAATTCTAGATTCTAGAAGCCTCAGAAGTAAAATCGGGAGATTGGTCTTTATGGGGGCTATACCAAACCATGGACCGATTGCGTGTATATATTTCATGGGGTATGAGGGAAACATGTCGATATGTTACACACGGAATGGCAAAGTTAGTAGTAGTCCATTACTACCTCCAGAATATGAACAACTGAATTTTTATGCCGGACCACACTCAATCTGAATTTATAAAAAAAAACTGCTAGAGCATGCTCAAAAAATTGTCAAAGTCATATTGAAGGCAGCATGAGAATCTGCCCATAAAAACTGTAGGCTTTTCTTAATTTCCATTTTTTTTATCCACAAATTCCTGGAAAAACATTTGAATTTCCTTTACCATTAATGCATCAATTAAAGTCTCATACATAAACAAACATGCTAGTGTGGCACTTTAATCCTCTTAACTACTTCCGAGGCTATAAATTCTTCTAACTTTGGTAAAGCCAAGTTAAGAGTGCTTATGCAATTCCATATCAAATCTGTCTGTGTTGATTCCAACCATATGAGTGTCTAATCCTACATTACGCATATTTCAGATATTAGATTGTCAATGTGACCATCACTATAGTTAGCAAATAACTATAAACGTTAGAAAAAAAGTGCGAAAACATTTTTATTAAACAACCACAGAAAGGGAACCGAGTTTTCCATGCAGTATTGCTTAAACCACTTCCCACATGTAAGAGGTAGTAACATAAGATGGATGCATGTTTAAAAGTTAATTAAAATTTTATGTATTTAATTCTAAAAACTACACACTAATAAATGACTGTAAATGATTATCGCGAAATGAAGCCTTTAAAAATTTTATTATACTCTCACCATAGGATGGGGGTATATTAACTTTGTCATTTCGTTTGTAACACATCGAAATATTGCTCTAAGACGCCCATGGGTCGTGGCGAAATTCTGAGTAGATCTAAGCATGTCCGTCCGTCCGCCCGTCTGTTGAATTCACGTTAACTTCCGAACGAAACAAGCTATCGACTTGAAACTTGGCACAAGTTGTTGTTATTGATGTAGGTCGGATGGTGTTGCAAATGGGCCATATCGGTCGACTTTTACGTATAGCCCCCCATATAAACGGACCCTCAGATTTGGCTTGCGGAGCCTATAAGAGAAGCATATTTCAATCTGAAATTTGGTGGGTGGTGTTAGTATATGGTCTGTAACAACCATGCAGAAATTGGTCAATATCGGTCTATAATTATATATAGCCCCCATATAAACCGATCCCCAGATTTGAGCTCTGGATCCTTTTGGAAGAGCAAAATTCATCCGATTCAATTGAAATTTGGTACGTGGTGTTAGTATATGGTATCTCAGAACCGTGCAAAAATGGGTCTACACCGGTCCATAATTCTATATAGCCCCCATATAAACCGATCCCCAGATTTGACCTCCGGAGCCTCTTGGAAGAGCAAAATTCATCTGATTCGGTTGAAATTTGGTACGTGGTGTTAGTATATGGTATCTAACAACCGAGCAAAAATGGGTCTACATCGGTCCATAATTATATATGGCCCCCATATAAACCGATCCCCAGATTTGAGCTCCGGAGCCTCTTGAAAGAGTAAAATTCCCCCAATTCAGTTGCAATTTGGTACATGGTGTTAGTATATGGTATCTAAGAACCGTGCAAAAATGGGTCTACACCGGTCCATAATTCTATATAGCCGCCATATAAACCGATCCCCAGATTTGACCTCCGGAGCCTCTTGGAAGAGCAAAATTCATCTGATTCGGTTGAAATTTGGTACGTGGTGTTAGTATATGGTATCTAACAACCGAGCAAAAATGGGTCTACATCGGTCCATAATTATATATAGCCTCCATATAAACCGATCCCCAGATTTGACCTACGGAGCCTCTTGGAAGAGCAAAATTCATCCGATTTGGTTGAAATTTAGTACGTCGTGTTTGTATATAGTCTCTAACAACCATGCAGGAATTGGTCCATATCGGTCCATATAGCACCCATATAAACCGATCCCCAGATTTGAGCTCTGGAGCCTTTTGGAAGAGCAAAATTCATCCGATTCAATTGAAATTTGGTACGTGGTGTTAGTATATGGTCTCTTACAACCATGCAGGAATTGGTCGATATCGGCCCATAATTATATATGGCTCCCATATAAACCGATCCCCAGATTTGAGCTCCGGAGCCTCTTGGAAGAGCAAAATTCATCTGATTCGGTTGAAATTTGGTACGTGGTGTTAGTATATGGTATCTAACAACCGAGCAAAAATGGGTCTACATCGGTCTATAATTATATATAGCCTCCATATAAACCGATCCCCAGATTTGACCTACGGAGCCTCTTGGAAGAGCAAAATTCATCCGATTCGGTTGAAATTTAGTACGTGGTGTTTGTATATAGTCTCTAACAACCATGCAGGAATTGGTCCATATCGGTCCATAATTATATATAGCACCCATATAAACCGATCCCCAGTTTTGACCTCCGATAGCTTTTGGAGATGCAAGATTCATCCGATCTGGTTGAAATTTAGGACATTGTGTTAGTATATGGACGCTAACAACCATGCCAAACTAGGTCCATATATATATCCCCCATACAAAGCGACCCCCATATTTCGATTCTGGCTCTCTAATTACCGCGCAAAAGTCCATATACGGTTCGTAATTATTTGCAGACTTACCTATATATACCTTTTTTGTCCAATATATACAAAGTATGGTCTAACTTACAATTTAGAAGACGGTGTTAGGAAGTTTTGAGATATCGCGCCGTTGACAAGTGTTACCGCAACCCAAGTAATTTGATTGTCTTTAGTAGAAGTTTCTACGCAATCCTTGGTGGAGGGTACATAGGCTTCGGCCTGGCCGAACTTACGGCCGTATATACTTGTTTTAAGATCATGTCTTCACCTTCATGTACATTAATTATAATAAGGGTGGTAGAATTGCATCCACGCAAATAACAGGTCGATTGAAAAGTCCATCGGCAATTTCATCATTTACATGATCAAAAGCTCGCGGTATATCGATTTCCGAGTACGTATAGTTCTCGATTCCGTAGGTCCGGCTATTTGTTTGTATTGAAGTCTGTATCGTTGTTCGAAAACAGCCTTCAATAATGAAGCTGTCATCCTGAAATTTAGCAAAGATTTGTTTTTGTCTGCAACTGGGGCCAGTTTGAAGATGAGCTGTTATATCGACTCAGGTTGTGATATAGCCTGCAGATACACACAAAAATTTTTTTTCTGATTCAATCACGAAATTAATTGATGCAATTAATTTTTTAATTGAAACGTCTGCAATCACAGAAATGCTAGTATCAATTAAAAAATTAATTGGAAGTCAATTAAAAAATTAATTGATCCAATTAAAAAATTAATTGATACTATTAATTTTTGTGATTGATTTATGTTTCAATTCAGAAATTTGTTGAATCAATTAAATTTTCAATTGAATATTTTGTATAGCTTAATTAAGATTTTAATTGGAAAAATGTTCATGACATTTTTTTCTGTGTAAACCGACTACCGACTTGGGTGGTCGGTGTTCTAGACACCGCATTTTATCCGATTTATCTGGAATCTATAGCCTCCATATACATCGAGGTCCCGATGGTATAGCTCCCATAAAGACCTATCTCCCAATTGTTCTTTATGGTAATCTAGTTTTTTTTTTTTCGAGTTGCTTACAATCGGAAATCTAGAGATGTGTTGGGTACGCTAATAGATATACTATATACGAAGTGTTTCGGACCAAATCTAGAGGTATATTAGGTTTCAAAATACGTGTGCTAAATGTGAAGTGTTTCGGTCCATGTTTTGGTATAGCACCCATATAAATCGATTTCCCGATATGACTTCTGGAGCTTCTAGGTACTACAATTAATTAATGCTCCATGCGGACCTATCTCCCGATGTGATTTCTTGGGCTTTTGCACCTCGTAAATTTTACCCTGGAATTGGAAATACAGATGAAATTAGTCCCATAAGGTAGCGTCGAATATTTTAAGCTTCATAACCATCAGGCAAGGCGTTGGTGTGTGGGTTATGGAACAAGGATTTGTTGCCTGCACCTTTGGGCGCTGGTCGCAATTTGGCGACGAATAATTTGGGAAACAATAGCTGACATTTTTCCTCAGGAGTTATGTTCTGTGTCAATCGAATGAAATATTTTTTCCAGTGTCTCACAGGGTTGGCCTGTCACAAACTGTGACTTTTGCGACATACATTTGCGACGGTATAATACGTATGTCGCAAAAGTCGTAAACCTACTGTAGAAACCCTAATTTTGAATAGAAGAAATCCTGAACATTTTTTAATTTAGTTTGACAGCATTCGCTGTGAGTTTCTGTAGAAATTTGTGAAAGTTTTCCCACGGTTAAGCCTATTTTCTTAGGTGGTATCGAAATTCCCGTTGGTGAGTGAGCAAAATAACTTGGGATTATATTGGACAGGAGACTGAACTTAAAGCTAAGAAAGGACGAGAAAATCCACGGTTACCCAGTACTCGTGCAAAAGGCAATAGGGAAAATGTGGGGACTGAAACCGAAAATTGTGAACATTCCTAGGAATTGAAACTTCTTCGCACATACCATCGTCTTGAATATCATCGAATTCGCTGCCTAGCTGACGCCACTAAAATATTTTGAGTTTACGACTTTTGTTACTTTTTCTACACTTACGACGCATATGTGACGTTTACAACTTTGCGACAGTCGCAAACCTAAAAAAGTTTGATACAGACCATCTCTGGTGTCTCATACTTCAAGTCCCATAGTACCCGTTTTTAACGCAACGATCCTAGAGATGGGATGACTATACAGTGTCTTGCCAATAGCAAATGCTCTGCCAGTTTCAGCAATGAAGCTATTCAGATTTTATACTATAGTGGTTGTTCTAATTGGACTTCTCAGCCTTTTCTTCTTTACAATTTACAAAATAATATTCACATTGAGTCCTAAAGCTACAATTCTTAGTAGAATAATAGAAAAAGACATAAATATGCGTTGTTGCCCTGTGGATATTTGATTCAATTACTTAGTTTATTACTTTATCCTTTGCGAACGTTCATTGTTTTCTCTTGAGATATGCTTTTGATGAATAGAAAAAATGCAGAAAATAGAAATGAAACACTAAAAAATTATAATTAAAAAAGATGGTATTTGTATTCAATTTCTTGTTTTCATTTTCAATTGCAAGGAAATACAAGCAATATAACATAATTGTATATTTTACGATTTTTTTTTCTCCTATTACCCATATGCAAATTCTTCATCAATCAGGGTTAGCCTCACAAAAAAGGTATTTTTCAATGACACACTTTTTTACACCTTCGGATTATTTTCGCCCTAATTTTTAATTATACATACCCCTGTAAAAAAGCGTTGCCAAAAAAGTAGTGAAAATAAATTTTTTTGGATCCAAAAGTGGTGCAAATTTGGCGCAGAAACGATGAATTTAACATGGGCTTGTCATAGGACGGATGTCCACCATTTCAACAGCCGTTGCACTTTTTTAATGTTATCGACGAAGTTTTAATATTTCGTACCATTTTATTAATGCTAACTATATTTTTAAGATATTTGAAATAAAAAATTTAAAATTAGCCATTAAAAATATGAAAAAAGCGAGTTATAAACAAGTATATACAATAGTAAGTTCGGCCGGGCCGAATCTTAAATACCCACCACCACCAATCAAATATAATAGCTTCCTTTGAAAACTCTTCGTCGGTGCGGGTATCTTTATAATATATGTAGGACTTAAGGGGGTTTGATGACAGATCAAGTACACTTAGCGAAGATAAATTTAAAGATTCTATCTATGAGGACTAGATTAGATTCAGGATTTAGAAGAACCAATTTTATTAGAATTTTAGAGAAATCATAAACACATCGTGTAAGTGCTGAAAAAAGCCTTGATTTTAAATCTTAAATTCGTAGATTTTTACCGCCATTATTTAAATGATAACGAGGAGTAAAATCTGGAAATTTTACTTTTAGTTTCAAGCAATTTATATGATCAGTGCTCCCGCTATACCCTCAAGAAGTGAAATCGGTCGATCGATCAATGTCTTACATAATGGACCGATAGAAATAAATGCGATACAAAGTTTCTAAATACCAGTATATTTACATTTCTAACATATCAGTATATTTACATTTTCAGGCAAAATGGATAAAAACTACAGATTCTAGCAGCCTAAGAAATAAATCTGGGAGGCTATACCAAAACAGGGACCAATACTCCAAATTTTCGACACAACTTTTAATGTTCCTCAAATACCTCTAGGATTCCAATTTCAGACAAATTGGGTAAAAACTACGACATCTAAAATCGGGCGATCAGTCTATAAAGGGGGCTATACCAAAACATGGACCGATACTGAACATTTTCGGCACAATTTCTAATTTCTGGCAAATTGGATAATTTCTGGCAAATTGGATAAAAACTACAGATTCTAGAAGCTCAAGAAGTAAATTTGGTAGATCGGTCTATATGGGGGCTGAAACGAAACATGGACCAATACACCCCATTTTCTGCACACCTATTTGTGGTCATAAAATACATCTCGGTTTCCAATTTTACGCAAATCGAATAAAAACTACGGTTTCTAGAAGCTCAAGACCCCAAATCGGGGGATCGGTTTATATGGGCACCATACCAAAACATGGACCGATACTCCCCATTTTCGTCACACCTATTTGGGGTCTTAAAATACCTCTAGATTTTCACTTTCAAGCAAATCGGATAGAAAATACAGAATCTAGACACCCAAGAAGTATTATCAGGAGATCGGTCTATATGGGGGCTATACCACCTATTTCTGGTCATAAAATACCTCGAGATTTCAAATTTCAGCCAAATCAGATAGCAAATAGTGTTTCTAGAAGCCCAAGAAATAAAATCGGGAGATCGGTCTATATGGGGTCTATACCAAAACATGGACACAGCAATATATGGTCCTAAAATACCTCTAGATTTCAAATTTCAGGCAAATCAAATAGTAAATACAGTTTCTAGAAGCCCAAGAAGCAAACCCCAGAAATCGGTCTATATGGGAGCTATACCACAACATGGACCGATATCCCCCATTTTCGACACACTTTTTGATGGTCCTAAAATACCTCTAGCTTTCCAATTTCAGGCAAATTGGATAAAAACTACTGTTTTTATAAGCCCAAGACCCCAAATCGGGAGGTCGGTTTATATGGGAACTTGGACCGATATAGCCCATCTTCGAACTTGACCTGCCTGCAAACAAAAGACGAATCTGTTCCAAATTTCAGGACGATAGGGCCATTATTGAAGGCTGTAGAGTGATTACAACAGACAGAAAGACGGACATGCTTATATCGTCTTAGAATTTCTCCCTGATCAAGAATATATATACTTTATATAGTCGGAAATCGATGTGTTACAAATGGAATGACAAACTTATTATACCCCCGTCACCATTCTATGGTGCTGGGTATAAAAATTGAATTAAAGTAACTTTCTGTGTAGTTAAAATAAAAATCGTCTTTGGGAAGATATTTTCGGGAAGTGCTTTTAAAGTTGTGCCTGTAAAAGAACTTCCAAATTTTTTTTGCTGGTCACATAATACATCAACATTTTTGAATCCACTTATTTTTGTATTTCGAGTAAATTTCTCTTAATTCTGACCACTTGAACTAACGTTTTATGGTGAGTGAAAATATGTCATCTTTATTGATGGGCCCATAAAAAGAAGGCAAAACAAAGAAAATGAATAGAACACAGATCTCTATTAAAATCCACAACCGACATTCAAGAGCAAAATGCGAGCTGTTGTTTACGGTTTATTACATGGTCGAAGACTCCCTTCTTGTAAATGCAAACAACAACAACAACAAAAACTTTCGATGCATTCCTTTTACTATTGCTTCTCATACGAAGGAGATTAATAATCCTTCTAATAGAACAGCTTAACACCAGACCAAAACGATGGGACTCATGGACGTGTAAAACTACCAGATAACTCGATGACTGTGTGACTGTCTCTTATGGATGACTGTCTCTTGGGGCTGATGAAGAAAAACGATTGTTGGTCCCTGTTACAGACTCCTCCAAAACAGAATAATGTCAGTAACTTGTGGTTGGAGCTCAATGATGAAGAGGAATGAATTTGGCCCCGCTCAGCCTGCCTCCTACCCCTAGTGGTTGTAGCAAAGTGTGAGGAAACGAAATACCATTAAAATTTACAATTATTTTAGTGCTGGCAATGATGCTGCTGTTGATGATGATGTTCTTGTTGTTGATGTAGAATTGTTGCTGAGAATGCTGATTTTGTTCGTAAAATCTGGATGCCTCTTTTGCAGTTGCTTCTATTACGATTGCTCTGTATGGCTGTGGCATGCATCAGTTTTTATTTTGTGGCAGCCATACAATTGGATCGCAGAGATTTTAACTGTTGCTGGTTGTACTATATTGCTTGGTATTGTAGCACAGCAGTTGGTAGCTTTTTGATTGTTTGTTGACTGTTTTAATTTGCTTCTGCTACTGACGCCACAACTACGGTGCCAGACAAAATTGCTCCCATCCCGGGAAAATTAAGACAAAACGAAGGCAAAAGTAATTTTCAATCATCAACAACAAATTGTAGACAATTTCCCCAATAACATTGACGTTTTTAATCCGTGGTAAAAGTATTAACAGATTAGTAATCCTTGTTGGAAATATTTTTGGGGAATATGCCTATATGAAGTGAAAGCTAATAAATGTTGCCAAAATAATACAAAATGCCATAATGACAGAATGCCACAAATGACAGAGAGAATATTTATTTTTACTAATAAAGGTGAGTTTTTAGTTGCTATAGGAGTGAGTATTGTGACCATATTTGCATACACCGGAAGTACATACATATGAAGGCTTCATCTAAATCTGAATCGAATTCTCTGTGTAAAATGTAAGTCAATTGGAATAAAATCCCATTGAAAATGACTATAAAATATGAAATATTCTACCCTATTTACCCGAATCAGGCTTGCATGCAAATGAGAGCTATATCTAAAAATTTTAAAATTTGACACTTATTTAATTATTTCAAGTGACTCGGAACGAAACCTCGGTCTTCGGTGGTCACATGAATTTCCCAGCAAACAAATTTGGAAGTTCTTCTAAAGGCACAACTTTAAAAGCACTTCCAAAAATGTCCTCCCAAAGATGTTATTTCTTTTAACTACACAGGAAGTTCTTTTAATTCAATTTTATGTAACTCGCTTTTTTCATATTTTTAATGAGTAATTTTAACTTTTTTTTTTTTTGTTTCAAATAGATTAAAAACAGAGTAACAGGTTTGCTGATAAGTCCCCGGTCTGACACATAGATGTCGTCGCTAGTATTAAATGCATATTATTTTTATATAGTACCAACCTTCAAATGATTCGTGTCAAAATTTGACGTCTGTAAGTCAATTAGTTTGTGAGATAGAGCGTCTTTTGTGAAGCAACTTTTGTTATTGTGAAAAAATGGAACAAAAGGAATTTCGTGTTTTGATAAAATACTGTACTGTAAGCAAAAACTTGGCTTGATAATGAGTTTCCGGACTCTGCCCCAGGGAAATCAACAATAATTGATTGGTATGCAAAATCCAAGCGTGGTGAAATGAGCACGGAGGATGGTTAACACAGTGGACGCCCGAAAGAGGGGGTTACCGACGAAAACATCAAAAAATCCACAAAATTATTTTGAATGACCCTAAAATGAAGTTGATCGAGATAGCAGAGGCCTTAAAGATATCAAAGGAACGTGTTGGTCATATCATTCATCAATATTTGGATATGCGGAAGCTATGTGCAAAACGGGTGCCGCGCGAGCTCACATTTGAACAAAAACAACAACGTGTTAATGATTCTGAGCGGTGTTTGCAGCTGTTAGCTCGTAATACACCCGATTTTTTCGGTCGATATGTGACGCTAGATGAAACATGGCTCCATCACTACACTCCTGAGTCCAATCGACAGTCGGCTGAGTGGACATCGACCGGTGAACCGTCTCCGAAGCGTGGAAAGACTCAAAAGTCCGCTGGCAAAGTAAAGGCCTCTGTTTTTTGGGATGCGCATGGAATAATTTTTATCGATTATCTTGAGAAGGGAAAAACCATCAACAGTGACTATTATATGGCGTTATTGGAGGGTTTGAAGGTCGAAATCGTGGCAAAACGGCCCCATATGAAGAAGAAAAAAGTGTTGTTCCACCAAGACAACGCACTGTGCCACAAGTCATTGAGAACGATGGCAAAAATTCAAGAATTGGGCTTCGAATTGCTTCCCCACCCAGATCTCCAGATCTGGCCCCCAGCGACGTTTTTTTGTTCTCAGACCTCAAAAGGATGCTCGCAGGGAAAAATTTGGCTGCAATGAAGAGGTGATCGCCGAAACTGAGGCCTATTTTGAGGCAAAACCGAAGAAGTACTACCAAAATGGTATCAAAAAATTGGAAGGTCGTTATAATAATTGTATCGCTCTTGAAGGGAATTATGTTGAATAATAAAAACGAATTTTGACAAAAAAATGTGTTTTTCTTTGTTAGACCGGGAACTTATCAGCCAACCTGTTAAGAATTAATAAAATTTAACAAATTATTCAACTAAATGTCGATAAAAATGTTAAAACCATTCTAGAAAAATTTGAAATTTTTGAAAGAATGCATTCAAAATCATAAAAAGTTATAAAATTTATTTAGGGCCTGTTCGAAATCGAAACTTTTTACTATGGTAAGATATCAATTTACTATGGTGAGATTATGTCAAATTTTTACCAATGCTAGTAAAAAGTTTCGGTTTCGAACAGGCCCTTATTTGGCAAAATATCACAAAATTTTTTAATTCATATTCAAAACACTGAATTCATATCACACCCTAAAAAGTGATTCAAATTCAGTGCAACAGCTGTTGAGATGGTGGACATCCGTCCTATGACAAGCCCATATTAAATTCATCGTTTTTGCGCCAATTTTGTACCACTTCCGGATCCAAAAAGAACATTTTCACTACTTTTTGGCGACGCTATTTTCGCTGGGTTATATCGGGCGTAGGATATATATGGGAGCTATATCTAAATCAGAACCGATTTCTGTCATTTTCGTTATACTTGACGATACCATCAGTTGTACTCCTTGTGTAAAATTTGAAGCATATTAAGGTGAAACTCTGGCCTCTGGGGTTCATATGAGTGTATAGCGGGCAAAAGATATATATGGAAGCTGTCTCTAAATCTGAACTGATTTTGACCAAATTTGACACGCATAGTTAGAATGTTAATTCCACTATCTCTGTAAAACTTCTGGTAAATTATAGTAAAGCTTTGGCCTCCGTGGTCGTATGAATCTAAATCAGGCGAAAAATATATATGGGAGTCATATCTAAATCTAAACCAAATTCGGCATAATAACCGCTATCATCAGTTGTATTCCTTGTGCAAAATTTGAAGCAAATTAATACGGAATTCTGGGGGCTGGGCCATACGAATGCATATCGGGCAAATACGGTAATTATGATCAAATCGGCGATAAATATATATGGTAGCTATCTATATCGAAATACAATATTTTTCGTTAAATTTAAACAAAATCTACAAAACAACAAGTATCTACAGCAGTAACTTCGGCCGGGCCGAATCTTAAATACCCACCACCATGAATCAAATATAATAGTTTCCTTTGAAAACTCTTCGTCGGTGCGTGTATCTTGACAGATATTCTCCCAAGCAGATAAATTCAACCAGTACACTTCCCGAAGATAAATTTAAAGATTTTACCTATGAAGAATAGATCCGATTCTGGATTTATAAGAACCAATTTTGTTTGAATTTTAGAGAAATCATAAACATATCGTGTAAATGATGAAAAAGTCTTGATTTGAAATCTTAAATCTGTAGATTTTTACCGCCGTTATTTAACTGATAACGAAAAGTAAAATATGGAAATTTTACTTTTGGTTTCAAACTATTTTCATTATCAGTGCTCCTGATATACCCCCAAGAAGTGAAGTCGGTCGATCGAACAACATTTTGAGGATCTAAAATACCAGTATATTTACATTTTCAGGCAAAGTGGATAAAAACTACAGATTCTAGCAGCCCAAGAAATAAATCCGGGAGGAAGGTCTATATGAGGGCTATAGCAAAACATGGACCAATACTCAAAAAATTCGACACACCTCTCAGTGTTCCTCAAATATCTCTAGAATTCCAATTTCAGACAAATTGGGAAAAAACTACGAATTCTAGAAGCCCAAGAAGTAAAATTGGGCGATCAGTCTATAAGGGGGCTATACCAAAACTTGGACCAATACGTAGCATTTTCGACACCGCTCTCTACGATCCAGACGGACATGCTTATATTGTCTTAGAATTTCTCCCTGATCCAGAATATATATACTTTATATAGTCCGAAATCGATATTTCAATGTGTTACAATCGGAATGACAAACGTATTATACCCCCATCACCATTCTATGGTAGTGGGTATAAAAATTGTTATGTGTGGTTTATTATCTTAAAACATATGAAAATGCAAAGTATATTACATAAAAGTAAATTTGTATTACGACCACGGTTGCCACAGTTGGTAGAATTCTACCAAAAAGAGTAGATTTTTTCTGTTTAGTAGCTTGGTAGAATTCTTGCTGTTTTGGTAGATAAAATCTCTATAGAAATAAAATTTTAGAAAAAGTGAATATAAAAATAAAATTTTGGAAAAAGTTTCTTGAAGTTTGAGAAATTTTTCTATAGAAATAAAATTTTCACAAAAAATTCTATAGAAATAAAATTTTGACAAAATTTTCTATTAAAATAAAATTTTGACAAAATTTTGACAAAATTTTCTACAGGAATAACATTTTGACAAAATTTTCTTTAGAAATAAAATGTTGACAAAATTTTCTATAGAAATAAAATGTTGACAAAATTTTCTATAGAAATAAAATTTTGGCAAAAGTTTCTATAGAAATACAATTTTGACAAAATTGTCTATAGAAATATAATTTTCTTTGGGAATAAAATTTTGACAAAATTTTCTATAGAAATATAATGTGGACAAAATTTTCTATAGAAATATAATGTGGACAAAATTTTCTATAGAAATAAAATTTGACTAAATTTTCAATAGGAATAAAATTTTGACAAAATTTTCTATAGGAATAACATTTTGACAAAATTTTCTATAGAAACATTAGTTTGATAGAATTGTGGTAAGATTTTTTTTAATTTTGGCAGATTGTTTTGACACGAGTAGTTGCCGTGGTTAACACACATTGTTACAAATCAAGCCTTGCCAGTTTCTGATTTTCTCCCCTAGAGCCACCAAAATGTAAAATTTATTAAAAATTGTGTTGAGTGAAAAAGTCCCTACAGTGTGCCTATAGGTTAGGTTAACCTAACCTACTTTTGGCAATATTGACTGCGCCTCAAATGGTCCAACCGCTTAGTCCAATTTTGGCATAGCCTTTCCAACATTTCGCCAGGTATTTCATGATGTTCTCTTTTAATGCGTCAATTGAAGCAGATTTATCTGTGTAGACATGAAGTCCCACAAAAAAACTCAAAAGCGTTAAATCGCACGATCTAGGCGGCGAATTGGTCATGGAATCGGGCAACACTTATAAGAGAGAAGTTTATCATTTGTGGTATTACAATGGACTGAATAGTCTGAGTGAGCCTATAATAAAGTGCTGTCACTAAACCAAATTTAGAGCGACCTGAGGAACTGGGGACCATGTGACATAAATTTGGACATGTTGCCGAGAATGATGCAGCATGGAAGGTCCTGACTTGGTACTACAACAACAACCGTGCGTGGCGCAGCTCACCAAGATTCAAAGAAGGCTACCGCAAGTTCTTTCTTCCCATGAAATTTTATGATCAGTTGGACAACGAGATTGATAAATGTAGACAGTGGCCAAGAGAGTCCTTCCGCAATTGTGCTCTTAAGAAAAAGTCGGTAAGAAGGAATTTTCAAAAAAGCCTTGCCGGAATACATATGGTACATCCCCAGGGGGATCTTCAGCAGCAGCAGACAGTCTTCCACAGCTACCGCCACATACAAGGGAACAACATAGACGGATAGATCGATCCCCGGTCAGAGAGCCAGAATTCCGACCAAGGTTAGGTTACGTTAAAGTGTCAGCCCAATTTGATTCAGGCTCATTTAGACTATTCAGTCCATTGTAATACCACCGATACCTATTACATATAGGCACTTCTAGTTTTTTACCGTTGAACCTAACCGATTATTTTCTTCTATTGAAGCTGATTGTTCCAGAAACATTAGCAGACTGCTTAATTTTACGTTTTTCAGGTCCGCCAGTAATACGACCAAAAGGGACACAACTAGGCGTATAGCTGAAATCTTCAAGTCCTGTCGTGTTGGCGTTCCGGAGGGCGCTGAAAACACTGATGCCATGTGAAATTCGGGCCCGTCGCAGCCAGGGACAGGCGGGTCACCCGATCCATACCCGTATACAGGTAGAATCGATCTAACTTAACCATTCCCCGTATTTTCTAGACCTACCACTCCATGATTATTTTCTGTTCTCAGATCTAAGGCCTTTGTTGAAACTAAGAACAAATCCCACTACAAAAATGTTAGGGGAAGTTAGGGGTCGCTATATTTAAGGTATCCTTTTCAATAGTTTGTGTTCCAAAACGCCTTATTGACTTCGCAATCTCCTTATTCGTGGTCGAGTCTTATATAGAGTTCTGGGGTTTTTTCCAATATTTTCTCCTTAACTGACGCAAAATCAGACAAAACAATGTCTAAACAATCATTCCAAAATTGTTGTGTTGTTTTAGTCCTATCTGTCTGGAGGGGAAGAATAGGTTCTACAACGAAAATTTAGTTATCACTGCCAAGATATGAATTCCTCTTCTTTTCCGTGTCATTGTTTGTTTTGCTTTAAGTTTTTTTTCTTGTCTATTTCCGTTTTATGTGTCTATGTCACACAATCGAAGTGGATCTCCCTTTCTTTGGATATGGTGGAATGCCAAAAACAGCAATTCCAGTCCCCGAAAAAAAAAAACAAAGAAATTCCTAAATTCTTATGCACTTCATACTCCGGCTTATCTCGAGGATTTCTCATTTTTTTTTCGAACTGGTTTTTGTTTGCGCAGCATCGTTGGCGGCAATTGTGGATATTTAGAATGACAATTGTAATAAAATTTGGTTGCGAAATTTGTGCAAGAGATCTGGGTATTTATTGTCTTTATGTCCTTTCCATTCTTATTTCTTGTCTAAATTGGGTTTGGTAAAGGCCAAAAAGTTCTTAGCTTCATGTCATGTTTTTGCCACCGCAGAGATACTCGTATGTGGCACTTAAATGCGGTGAGATTATAAAAGGTTTGCTATTGATGTTGTTGTTATTTCTGTTGCAGCTGCTTTGTTTTGTGTTGTTATTTTGGTGTGGGATGTTTGTGACAAGGAAGTGGATGTTTGTTGTTATTTCCCGGCAGTCATCTGCCAGTATGGCAACATGGCTACACATCCGTCACTTCCGCTTAAGGAAAAAGTGGTAAGGCGAACCGACATAGAATGCGTTTTGCCATAACAATTCAACGGAACAAAGCATATGACAATGACAACTTTAATAGCTTCAGCTGGAGATGCTACGCAAAGAAGCAAAAAAAAAAACACAGAAAAGAAAATGTATCAATCACTCTTAAAATTCGTATATTAAAATGACATAAATCCCAAAAATAAACCAATATCATTGGATCCCAATGCCATCCAATGATATTGGTTTAATTTTAATTCCAATATACAGCATGTTGGCAATTATCGAATAGGTTTTTATGAATCTCAAACGCATTTGATAGCGAAGTTACAATAAGGGTGATACGGTCAAAATTTGGTCAAGGGAAAACGCGTGTAAATCGGTGAAATCGTTTATTTAAAAAATCAAATAAAATTTCTTTTTCAAGTTCAATTAGTATAAAATTCAGGAAAAATATTCAGTTAGGCTTTCGCTTTTCCAAATCCGAATTGCCGGGCCTCACGCTTGACACCTGCCATCAGATTTTGTACAGCCACCTTGTCCACCTTCTTCGCCGCAGAAAGCCAGTTTGCCTTGAACTGCTGCTCGTCCTTAGCAGTTCTTTGGTCTTCTTTAGGTTCCGCTTGACAATAGCCCAGTATTTCTCAATTGGGCGGAGCTCTGGCGTGTTTGGGGGGTTCTTGTCCTTGGGAACCACCTGGACATTGTTGGCGGCGTACCACTCCATGGCCTTTTTACCGTAATGGCAAGATGCCAAATCCGGCCAAAACAGTACGGAACAACCGTGCTTCTTCAGTAAAGGCAGCAGACGTTTATTCAAACACTCTTTCACGTAAATTTCTTGGTTGACAGTCCCGGAAGCTATGAAAATGCTGCTTTTCAAGCCACAGGTACAGATGGCTTGCCAAACCAGATATTTCTTTGCGAACTTTGACAGTTTTATGTGCTTGAAAATATCTGCTACCTTTCCCCCTCCTTTTGCCCTATAAAACTCCTGTCCCGGAAGCTGCTTGTAGTCGGCTTTGACGTAGGTTTCGTCGTCCATTACCACGCAGTCAAACTTCGTCAGCATCGTCGTGTGCAGCCTCCGGGATCGCGCTTTGGCCGTCGTATTTTGTTTATCATCGCGATTTGGAGTCACTACCTTCTTGTAAGTCGATAGTCCGGCTCGTTTTTTGGCTCGATGCACGGTTGTAGACGATACACCCAGCTTATTTGCGGTATCTCGGAGAGAGAGGTTAGGGTTTCGCTTGAAACTACCGGCAACTCTCTTTGTCGTCTCAGCGGCTTCCGGTTTTCGATTTCCCCCCGATCCAGACTTCCTGGCTGTCGACAAACGTTCCCCAAACACTTTAATTACATTTGTAATGGTTGATTTGGCAACTTTTAGCGATTTTGCCAGCTTTGCGTGCGAGTAGCTCGGATTTTCGCGATGCGCGAGCAAAATTTTGATACGCTGCTCTTCTTGCTTGGACGGCATTTTGACAACTGAAGAGTGAATTCCAAAATCCGTTCCCTAGTCGTGAACGGACGGTGACAAAATGAATCGGAAACGTTCACAAAAAATCAAAACGGAATGTTCACAATTTCGTCCGCGGGCGTTCACGATTTCATGAACGGCATTCGGTTTTCTTTGGCCATGAAAAGTCTTAAAATAATCGTTAGACCTTATTATGGCAACTCCCTCGGTGGTGCAATGTGCTAAGGCGACTGTTAACGCGTATGGTGCAGAAAACACAGTTTCGAGTCACGCTAGCGAAAATCTTTTTTTAATATTGTTTATAAAGTCGTAACCATAACGTTTTCAGATCATGAACGCTGATTGTTGTTTTGACAACGCATGGTGTCATTTTATCGTTGTCAGGTTGACACCGCCTGTTCTCAGTTTGACACCACATGTGAGTTGATTCACTTTCATGAACGAATCGTTTTGAAATGGGCACGCCGTGCATAATTTTTTCTATGAGTGTGGTCTCTAACAACCATGCAAAAATTGGTCCACATCGGTCCATAATTATATGTAGCGCCCATATAAACCGATCGCCAGATTTGTCTTGCGGAGCCTGAAAGAGAAGCAAATTTCATCCGATCCGGCTGACATGTGGTACATGATGTTGGTATGTGGTCTCTAACAACCATGCAAAAATCGCCCCCATATAAACCCTCTAAGAGAAGCATCATCCAATCCGGAACATGTTGTTAGTATGTGGTCTCTAACAAACACGCGAGAATTGGTCCATATCAGTCCATAACTATATTTAGCCCACATATAAACCGTTCTCCAGATTTGAACTCCGGAGCCTCTTGGAGGAGAAAAATTCATCCGATTAGGTTCAAATGTGGAACGTGGTGTTAGTATATGGCCGCTAACAACCATACCAAAATTGGTCCACATCGGTTCACAATTATATATAGCCCCCATATAAACCGATTCCCAGATTTGGCTTCCGGAGCTTCCAAAGGAAGCAAATTTTATCCGGTTGAAATTTGGAACATGGTGTTGGTATATGGTCTCTAACAACCGTGCCAGAATTGGTCCATATCGGTCCGTAATTATATATAGCCCCCATATAAACCGCCCTCCAGATTTAACCTCCGGAGCTATTGGAGGAGCAAAATTCATCCGACTCGGTTGAAATTTGGTACATTGTGCTAGTATATGGCCGCTAACAACCATGCCAAAATTGGTTCATATCGGTCTATAGTTATATATAGCTGATCCCCAAAAATAATCTAACAAAATTTTATTTCTATAGAAAATTTTGTCAAAATAGAGACCATATACTAACACCACGTACCAAATTGTGCTAGTATATGGCCTCTAACAACCATGCTAAAATTGGTCTATATCGGTCCGTAATTATATATAGCCCCCATATAAACCGCCTCCAGATTTAACCTCCGGAGCTATTGGAGGAGCAAGATTCATCCGACTCGGTTGAAATTTGGTACATTGTGCTAGTATATGGCCGCTAACAACCATGCCAAAATTGGTTCATATCGGTCTATAGTTATATATAGCCGATCCCCAAAAATAATCTACCAAAATTTTATTTCTATAGAAAATTTTGTCAACATTTTATTACTATAGAAAATTTTTTCAAAATTTTATTTCTATACAAAATTTTGTCAAGATTTTATTTCTATAGAACACTTTATCAAAATTTTATTTCTATTGAAAATTTTGTCAAAATTTTATTACTATACAAAATTGTGTCAAGATTTTATTTCTATAGAAAATTTTGTCAAAATTTTATTTCTATAGAAAAGTTCGTCAAACTGAATTATATACGTATTTAATCGTTCGTTTAATCTCCAGGAAGTGAGAAAGATGTGAGGGAAAATGCAATTAGCCAGAAAAGATTGTTTTTTGAGTTAGTCGTTATGAAATTGTTTTTACATCCTGAAAAAGAATAAACGTTTATCACAAAAAGTATATACTTTTCTTTCAAATAAACTTCATTACAGCGAAAAGCAATTCGTTTGGGAGGAAAGAATTATTTTTTTGTGTTTATAATAACAATTTGAATAGTGGTATAAGCTTCCTACGCATCTTCACTGTGAGTAACTAAAGATACTAATGATTCAAATTTTAGAATAGCAATTTCAACTAATGACATGCTTCGTGTGAAATTGGAATCGTTATAGTTTGATATATGTGATATCTTTGTTTCCTTAAATGCATTTATTTCTCTTTACCTTGACATTGTATTAAAATCTTGGCAGATTTTCTGGTATTCTATTGTTTGTTATTTCTAAAATGACAAAAACATAAGCTCTAGTGTGCACTACCTTATGGGAATCGCTCTCCAACCGCTTGTTTCTATTAAATGCTGCTGTTGTGTGTCTTTGCTATGAAATCCATTTTGGTTTTCAATACAAGTTACAATCATTTACATACCTTGCAGACTTTGTTGCCAGCTTTAGTGATTTGGCTTTTCTCTTGTGTTCTTGTTTGCTGTCTACATTCCACTTGCTTCCAGCTGTGATTGACATTTTCACGTTATTACTATTTCTGCTGTTTGCTATGGTCTATCTCCTTTTACCACTACTCTAGATTTACTTTGCCACTGCCTTAATCTTTAGGTGAATAATAATAATCTTTTTGAAAATGATTTGATGGAAGGGTTACCCCATTTAAGAATCTTTTTCGACTTGATCAGTTGTAAAACCCTTCACTACTGCACTGAAGAAAAATCACGTGTGGTTCCAGAGATTTTATCTTTACACTAAGGAGTTTGGTATTGATTCCGAGTCGTGATTATTATCAAGTATATGCGGCCGCAAGATCGGTAAGGCTGAATCTTGTGTACCCTCCACCATGGATTGCGTAGAAACTTCTACCAAAGACTGTCATCCACAATCGAAATAAAGGGTGATTTGTTAAGAGCTTGATAACTTTTTTTAAAAAAAAAAGCATAAAATTTGCAAAATCTCATCGGTTCTTTATTTGAAACGTTAGATTGGTCCATGACATTTACTTTTTGAAGATAATTTCATTTAAATGTTGACCGCGGCTGCGTCTTAGGTGGTCCATTCGGAAAGTCCAATTTTGGGCAACTTTTTCGAGCATTTCGGCCGGAATAGCCCGAATTTCTTCGGAAATGTTGTCTTCCAAAGCTGGAATAGTTGCTGGCTTATTTCTGTAGACTTTAGACTTGACGTAGCCCCACAAAAAATAGTCTAAAGGCGTCAAATCGCATGATCTTGGTGGCCAACTTACCGGTCCATTTCTTGAGATGAATTGTTCTCCGAAGTTTTCCCTCAAAATGGCCATAGAATCGCGAGCTGTGTGGCATGTAGCGCCATCTTCTTGAAACCACATGTCAACCAAGTTCAGTTCTTCCATTTTTGGCAACAAAAAGTTTGTTAGCATCGAACGATAGCGATCGCCATTCACCGTAACGTTGCGTCCAACAGCATCTTTGAAAAAATACGGTCCAATGATTCCACCAGCGTACAAACCACACCACACAGTGCATTTTTCGGGATGCATGGGCAGTTCTTGAACGGCTTCTGGTTGCTCTTCACTCCAAATGCGGCAATTTTGCTTATTTACGTAGCCATTCAACTAGAAATGAGCCTCATCGCTGAACAAAATTTGTCGATAAAAAAGCGGATTTTCTGCCAACTTTTCTAGGGCCCATTCACTGAAAATTCGACGTTGTGGCTCGTTAGTAAGTCTATTCATGATGAAATGTCAAAGCATACTGAGCATCTTTCTCTTTGACACCATGTCTGAAATCCCACGTGATCTGTCAAATACTAATGCATGAAAATCCTAAGCTCAAAAGAATCACCCTTTACTTGGGTTGTGGTAATAGTTACCGATGGCAAAGTATCTTAAAACTTCTTAACATTGTCTTCTAAATTGTTAGTTAGTCCATTAATGAAATACGTACATAATTCAGTTCTCGACCGATATATATAACGCGGTAATTAGCGAGCCAGAATTGAAATATGAGGGTCGATTTATATGGGGGCTATATACAATTATGAACCGATATGGACCAATTTTTGTGTGATTTGTAATCGGTTTATCTGGGGGCTATATTACTATAGACCGATATGGACCAAGCTTAATATGGTTGTTAGCGGCCATATAATAGCACAATGTACTAAATTTCAACCGAACCGATGAATTTTGTCCTCCAAGGGGGGCTATATATAATTATGGAACGATATGGACCAATTTTTGCATGGTTGTTAGAGACCATATACAAACATCATGTACCAAATTTCAACCGGATTGGATGAAACTTGCTTCAAACCAAGTCTGGGGGTCGGTTTATATGGTGGCTATACGCAAAAGTGGGCCGATATGGCCCATATACCCAATACCATTCGACCTACATCATTAACAACTACTTGTGCCATTTTCGTTCAGAATGGAGGCTGTATAAGGGGGATATATAGCAATATGTACCGACTCGTAACAATTATTTATGGTCCTAAAAAACCTCAAGATTTCACATTTCAGGCAAATTGGATAAAATCTACAGTTTCTAGAAGCCCATGAAGTAAACACGGAAGATCGGACTATATGGGAGCTATAGCAAACCATTGACCGATACACAACATATTCGGCACCTCTAGATATCCAATTTACATCGGGTAGAAAATACGGTTCCTACAAGCCCAAGAAGTAAAATCGGGAGATCGGTCTATTTGGGAGCTATACCAAAACATGGACCGGCACACCTATTTGTGGTCCTAAAATACCTTTAAATTTCTAATTTCAAATCGGCTAGAAACAAGTGAGTAAAGTTCAAAACCGACTATATCATACCCTAAGAATATTAAGGGATATATGGGTGTTTTATCACAATCTGAACAGAAATGTCTGATATGTTATTAGGACCAGTTGATTCTGAACCTACACAGTTAGCATGCTACTAATATTGAGTCCATTATTGTGGGTGGGTGTGGGAGTGGGTAATAAATCCAAATTTCTGAAAATAGGGCAATATATTTATGTAATAGCTACATGTAAATTTAAATACGATCGGCTAATGCATGAACATTTGAAATTTGAGCAACATTTATTAATAAATAATGGCCAACTTTGTGAAAATCGTGCGATACATATATATGGGAGCTATCGCTAAATCAGAACAAATTTGAATGATGTTTTGCACATATAGTCAGTGCTATAGAACATTTGAATATGAGTATGATCGGTTGATATTATTTTGATATTTTATTGCCAAATTTGTGAAAATCGGGCGATACATATATATGGGAGTTATCGCTAAATCTGAACCGTTTTCGATGATTTTTCGCATATATAGTAAGTGCTATAGAAAATTAGATTTGGCCTACCTTGAGTCAGATCGGTTGATAAATAAGGGACTTATGGCCAAATTTGCAAAATCGGGCGATACATATATATGGAAGCTACATATATATGGAAATCTGAACCGATTTCGATGAAATTTGGCACACTTAAAGGGTGGTCAATTGGATTACTTTGTGACAAATTTGACGCCGATCAGTTGGTAAATGAGCGCAATCTGAAATCGGGCGATAAATATATATGCGAGCTATATCTAAATTTGATCCGATTTTTTCCAAATTCAATAGCGTCTGTCCTTGTGCCAATAAAGCGCTACATACCAAGTTTCATCAAAATCGTTAATAATTGCGACCGGAATTCTGCGAACAACAAAAACGTGGACGAATTTTTTAGAAGATCAAAGTTATTATACCCTGACCACTATGTGGTTTATGGTATAAAAAAGGTTTCTAGAAGACCAATACCCCAAACCTGGACCAATATGACCCATCTTCGAATTTGACCTGCCTGGAAACCAAAAACGAATATGTGCCAAATAGCAGGACGATAGCGCCATTATTGCAAGCTGTGGCGTGATTACAACAAACAGACAGTCAGACAGACGGACATGGTTATATCGTCTTAGAATTTCTCCCTGATCTAGAATATATATACTTTATATAGACGGAAATCGATATTTCGATGTGTTATAAACGGAATGACAAATTTATTATACCATCATCACCATTCTATGGTGGTGGGTATAATAATAAAAAACACACAAATAATTTTATTAAGACCATAACGCAACAAAAAACTTTGGAAGTTCTTCTAAAGGCACAACTATAAAAACACTTTCACAAATATTTTTTTTCAGAAAGATGTTCTTTATTTTAGCTACGCATGAAGTCCTGTTAACTCGATTTTTTTCATATTTTTGATGTGTCATTTTAAGTTCTTTTGTTTCAAGTAGGTTAAAAACAGAGTAAGAATTAATAATATGGTGCAAATTATTTAAATTTTGTCGAAAAAAAAAACTAAATTCTAAATCCATTCTAGCACAATTGTGAATTTTTGGAGGAAAACGTTTCAGACAAGCGTTAGAATGTATTAAAAATCATACAAAATTATAAGAATTATTTATTTAGCAAAATATCGAAAAAATTTATTTCACATTCAAAACAGTGAATTCGGATCACACCTTAAGAAGTGATGCAAATTCAGTGCAACGGCTGTTGAAATGGTCATATGACAAGCCCATGTTAAATTCATCGCTTCTGCCTCAATGTTGCACCACCAAAAGGACATTTTCTTTACCTTTTTGGCGACGCTATTTTTGCTGTCAACCAAAGGCTAACTCATTTTTAGCTCACTTTTGTATACTGAAACCTATGCAGAGATGAGTGTGAACTGACTCATTCCAATACAATTTAGTTCAATTTTCACATACGAGATAGTTCATTTTTCCCCTAACATAGTTTACTTTTTTCGGTGTAATAAAAGTTTTGTTAAATTTTTCTAAAATTAACCTAAATCGTTCTTTATGGTGGGTGTTAGTGTTTTTCCGTATATGACAATCAAAATTAGCATTCGTATTTTAAGGACATGCAATCTTTGGTTTCACGACATTTTTTATACCCTCCACCATAGAATGGGGAGTATATTAACTTTGTCATTCCGTTTGTGGGCCATGTCGGCCCACTGTTACGTATAGCCCCCATATAAACGGACCTCCAGATTTGGCTTGCGGAGCTTCTAAGAGAAGTCAATTTCATCCGATATAGCTGAAATTTAGTAGGTGGGGTTAGTATACGGTCTCTAACAACCATGCAGAAATTGGTCTATATCGGTCTATAATTATATAAGGCCCCATATCAGGGATGGAAAATGCAGTACTTTAGTAATTTTGTTAATACTTTTTCACCCTGGTCAGTACCGTAGTACCCCCACGAATGATTTAATACCCTTTGTGTAGATATTTTTAAGCCGATATCAGATTTATGGTACAATAGTTTTGACAAAATATTTTAATATTTTGAAAAGATCTGTAACAAACTTATTTGCTAATAGTCTTTTACAAATTTGGCAAAACAGACAAGTTCATTCGGGTAGAAAATCTCGATTTGGTAAAAGCCATAGCCAAAAACACGATTTTTTTCGAATTTCAAGAATGTTGTTTTAGTCGAAGAAATCATGTGTTTCTATATTACGCTTGCACACGAACACTTTATAGATAAGAAGTTATTGATCGCGTACTACAATAATGCGTAAAGGGTGATACGGTCAAAATTTGGTCAATATAAATTTCTTTCAATATTTCTTTCAATTTTGCTTTTAAAAAACCTGAACACCCCTCATTTTGAAGGTGTGTGTGTGTAGAATGTTGCTCCTGTTTTGATTTTGGAATTCACTCTTCAGTTGTCAAAATGCCGTCCAAGCAAGAAGAGCAGCGTATCAAAATTTTGCTCGCGCATCGCGAAAATCCGAGCTACTCGCACGCAAACCTAGCAAAATCGCTAAAAGTTGCCAAATCAACCGTTACAAATGTAATTAAAGAGTTTGGGGAACGTTTGTCGACGGGGGGAAATCGAAAACCGGAAGCCGCTGAGACGACAAAGAGAGTTGCCGGTAGTTTCAAGCGAAACCCTAACCTCTCTCTCCGAGATGCCGCAAATAAGCTGGGTGTATCGTCTACAACCGTGCATCGAGCCAAAAACCGAGCCGGACTATCGACTTACAAGAAGGTAGTGCCTCCAAATCGCGATGATAAACAAAATACGACGGCCAAAGCGCGATCCTGGAGGCTGTACACGACGATGCTGACGAAGTTTGACTGCGCGGTAATGGACGACGAAACCTACGTCAAAGTCGACTATAAGCAGCTTCCGGGACAGGAGTTTTATACGGCAAAAGGAAGGGGAAAGGTAGCAGATATTTTCAAGCACATAAAACTGTCAAAGTTCGCAAAGAAATATCTTGTTTGGCAGGCCATCTGTACCTGTGGCTTGAAAAACAGCATTTTCATAACTTCCAGGACTGTCAACCAAGAAATTTACGTGAAAGAGTGTTTGAATAAACGTCTGCTGCCTTTCCTGAAGAAACACGGTTGTTCCGTACTGTTTTGGCCGGATTTGGCATCTTGCCATTACGGTAAAAAGGCCATGGAGTGGTACGCCGCCAACAACGTGCAGATGGTTCCCAAGGACAAGAACCCTCCCAACACGCCAGAGCTCCGCCCAATTGAGAAATACTGGGCCATTGCCAAGCGGAACCTAAAGAAGACCTAAAAACTGCTAAGGACGAGCAGCAGTTCAAGGCAAACTGGCTTTCTGCGGCGAAGAAGGTGGACAAGGTGGCTGTACAAAATCTGATGGCAGGTGTCAAGCGTGAGGCCCGGCAATTCGGATTTGGAAAAGCGAAAGCCTAACTGAATATTTTTCCTGAATTTTATACTAATTGAACTTGAAAAATAAATTTAATTTGATTTTTTTTAAATAAACGATTTCACCGATTTACACGCGTTTTCCCTTGACCAAATTTTGACCGTATCACCCTTGACCATAGTCACGATCGAAACTTGAGACAAAAATAATGTACCAACGTTTGGAGAAAATCTTACCAAAAAAATATTATTTTGCAAAAATTTATTTCTTCAGAAAGTTTTGCCAAAATTTTATTTTTACAGAAAATTTTGTAAAAAATTTTCCTGTTGGAAAATTTTGTCAAAATTTTATTTCTATAGAAAATTTTGTTAAAATTTTATTTCTATCAAAAATTTTCTAAAAATTTTATTTCTACAAAATATCATTAAAATTTTATTTTTATAGAACATTTTGTCAAAATTTTATTTCTATAGAAAATTTTGCCAAAAATTTATTTTTATTTATCTACAGAAAACTTATGAGGTACCATGAAGTCCATTTGTGGCTACAGTGATTACAATACTACGGTAGTCTTTGTAAGACGACAAAAAACAAAAAACAAAAAATATTTAAAATTAAAATTCCAATGGATTTTTTGTTGAAATGTAGTGAAAAGTACTTTTTCGCTCAAAAAAAAAAAATACATTTTTTGTACTTTTTGAAAAATTTTATTTTCCATCCCTGCCCCATATAAACCGATCCCAAGATTTGGCTTGCGGATCCTCTAAGAGAAGCAAATTTCATCCTATCAGTCTGAAATTCTGTACATGATGTTAATATATTGTCTTTAACAACCATACACAAATTGGTCTATATCGGTATATAATTATATATAGGCCCCATATAAACCGATCCCCAGATTTAGCTTGCGGATCCTCTAAGAGAAGCAAATTTCATCCGATCCGGCTGAAATTTGGTACATGATGTTAATATATTGTCTTTAATAGCCATGCAAAAATTGGTCCACATCGTTCCATAATTGTATATAGCCCCGGTTGAAATTTGGTACGTGGTGTTATTATATGGTCTCTAACATCCATGCAGGAATTGGTCTATATCGGTCAATAATTATATATATCCCCCATATAAACCGATCCCCAGATTCGGTCGAGTGTACATAAGATTGTTTCAGTCTAGAAGAGCATTTTTGGATGCACTTAAAAAGTAATTACTTATAAAGAACTTCCAAATTCGTTTCGTGCTGGGACGCTTAGTATAAACAGACGCAGATCTAGTGATGCTTGATTCTCATGACTAAAAAATAAAAGAAACTTGGCAACCTTTTTCCCCACCCATACAGTATCTGAACTATAATTCCGAATGTCCAATATATTTATCGAAAAACTCTATACAGAGTTTCATCGAATAGAACACAAATACATACACGAGCCAACGCAATTACAATTACAAAAGCCCGATACCAAAGTAAACTCCGGAACGCATACAATTTTTCAATGAGTCTGCTGTTCCTCCATCTGAGTGGTTACTCTGGTTGTCTAGCCCGCCATTGCTGTTAGACAGCATGTCAATCAATTTTAATTTGATATTTGTATTATTTATTAATAGTTCACTTGGTGGATTTCAGTATACACATTTACTAAATAAGTGTTTGTGTGTATGTGCTGATTTGTAAAACTATTTTGTAAAATCATTTAAATGGTTTTCGTTATTCTAGCATTTTACCTTTATTTGCATTTACATTGGCCAATGCCTTGATGATGAATGGGTTGAGCAGTTGCCTGGTACCTGGCCTGGGTATTTTGATCCTACTCCTTTTTGTTGATTTTTTTTCTTCACATTAATTTGCAATTTTATGTAAATTCCAGCGAATACTTCAGCAGCAATTGATTGGATGCTTGAATGGTGGAATTTAAAAAATGTTTTTCCAAATCGGTTTGTTATGTCAATTAATTGGCGTGTTGCAATTACTCTAATTCATTCATTCACAATTATTTCGAAATCATTCGATTTATTTTTCATGTTTTGTTTTTCCTTTTGCTGCTACTGGTATTCTTCTAATGGTGTGAATTTTTTAATTGGATTTGATTTCCATATAATTTGAATGCACTACAAAAATACTTTTTTCCTCTTTTCACGTTTTCATCAATTTAGTTAAAGTTTCTGCAAAAGATAGAACAAAAAGAAAAATTGTGAAAATGCGATTTAAATAAAACAAAACTTATTTATTATTAAATAGAACATAGAAATAGATAAAGTGATATATATAAAATCTAAAGCAAGTCTCGTGAATGTGCGTGAATGGGACTAAAATAAATGTGTCGTGCGTGAGCGTGCGTGTGTAATAAAATCGGTTCGTGAATAAAATTTCTATAAAATCACGCTCACGAAAAAATCAAGATTTAATTCTTACTCGTATATTAACTAAAATTGATTTAGCTGTCGAACTATATTTTATTTATGAATTTTGTTACCTTTGCTCATCCCCGGTTGGAAAATGTCGTGAGTCTCGTGAATTCGTCGTGAGTCACGTGAATTGTCGTGAATCGTGCTTGAGCGTGAGTCTGTAAAAGTAGTTCGTGCGTGAGTACTGCTTTTCATTTCATGAATGTGAGTGAGTGTGAGTGGCTACGACACTTATCGTGCGTGAGCGTGCGTGAATAAATATTTGGCTTGGTGAATGAGCGTGAGTGTGACTGAAATTTCACTCAAGCGCACACCTGTAATCCACACCCAGAAAAAAGTGCCTTCGAAACTAAAGGAAACAATTTTCATCAATTTAGTTTAGCCGTTTTATTTACATTAAATTTAATTTTTGTGTGAAATAATAAAATTTACTTGTTTCAGTAAAAAAATCCTAAACAGAAAGCAAATAGAATTAGTTCATTAATTAAAATAAGAAATTGAATTTTACTATAAAGGGTGATACGGTCAAAATTTGGTCAAGGGAAAACGCGTGTAAATCGGTGAAATCGTTTATTTAAAAAATCAAATTAAATTTCTTTTTCAAGTTCAACTAGTATAAAATTCAGGAAAAATATTCAGTTAGGCTTTCGCTTTTCCAAATCCGAATTGCCGGGCCTCACGCTTGACACCTGCCATCAGATTTTGTACAGCCACCTTGTCCACCTTCTTCGCCGCAGAAATCCAGTTTGCCTGAACTGCTGCTCGTCCTTAGCAGTTTTTTTGGTCTTCTTTATGTTCCGCTTGACAATAGCCCAGTATTTCTCAATTGGGCGGAGCTCTGGCGTGTTGGGAGGGTTCTTGTCCTTGGGAACCACCTGCACGTTGTTGGCGGCGTACCACTCCATGGCCTTTTTACCGTAATGCAAGATGCCAAATCCGGCCAAAACAGTACGGAACAACCGTGTTTCTTCAGGAAAGGCAGCAGACGTTTATTCAAACACTCTTTCACGTAAATTTCTTGGTTGACAGTCCCGGAAGCTATGAAAATGCTGCTTTGCAAGCCACAGGTAGTGATGGCTTGCCAAACCAGATATTTCTTTGCGAACTTTGACAGTTTTATGTGCTTGAAAATATCTGCTACCTTTCCCCTTCCTTTTGCCGTATAAAACTCCTGTCCCGGAAGCTGCTTGTAGTCGGCTTTAACGTAGGTTTCGTCGTCCATTACCACGCAGACAAACTTAGTCAGCATCGTCGGGGATCGCGCTTTGGCCGTAGTATTTTGTTTATCATCGCGATTTGGAGTCACTACCTTCTTGTAAGTCGATAGTCCGGCTCGTTTTTTGGCTCGATGCACGGTTGAGACGATACACCCAGCTTATTTGCGGCATCTCGGAGTGAGAGGTTAGGGTTTCGCTTGAAACTACCGGCAACTCTCTTTGTCGTCTCAGCGGCTTCCGGTTTTTGATTTCCCCCCCGATCCAGACTTCCTGGCTGTCGACAAACGTTCCCCAAACACTTTAATTACATTTGTAACGGTTGATTTGACAACTTATAGCAATTTTGCCAGCTTTGCGTGCGAGTAGCTCGGATTTTCGCGATGCGCGAGCAAAATTTTGATACGCTGCTCTTCTTGCTTGGACGGCATTTTGACAACTGAAGAGTGAATTCCAAAATCAAAACAGGAGCAACATTCTACACACAAACACCTTCAAAATGAGGGGTGTTCATGTTTTTATACCCTTCACCACTACTGTGGTACAGGGTATAATAAGTTTGTGCATTTGTATGTAACGCCAAGAAGGAAAGGTCTGAGACCCATCGTTTAGTATACCGATCGTCTTAGTATTAAATTCTGAGTCGATTTAGCGATGTCCGTCTGTCTGTCCGTCTGTCTGTCTGTTGATGTATTTTTGTGTGCAAAGTACAGCTCGCAGTTTTAGTCCGATTGTCCTAAAATTTGGTATAGGGTCCTGTTTCGGCTCAGAGACGATCCCTATTGATTTTGGTTCAGATTTAGATATAGCTGCCATATATATTTTTCACCGATCTGGTCATAATTGACGTGTATATCAACCGATCTTCCTCAAATTCTGTACATTCGAATATTTTAACAGTCTCGAAAAACTTGCAAAATATCAGCCAAATCGGTTCTGATTTAGATATAGCTCCCATATATAGCTTTCGCCCGATTTACACTCATTTGCCCACAGAGGCCAATTTTTTGCTCCGATTTAGTTGAAATTTTGCACAGAGATTAGAACTAGCTTTATAGCTATGCGTGTCAAATTTGGTTGAAATCGGTTTAGATTTAGATATAGCTCCCATATATAGCTTTCGCCCGATTTACACTCAAATGACCACAGAGGCCAACTTTTTGCTCCGAATTAGTTGAAATTTTGCACAGGAAGCAGAATTAGCATTGTAGCTATGTGTGCCAAATTTGGTTGAAATCGTTTCAGATTTAGATATAGCTCCCATATATAGCTTTCGCCCGATTTAGACTCATATGACCACAGAGGCCAATTTTTTGCTACGATTTAATTGAAATTTTGCACAGGGAGTAGACTTAGCATTGTAGCTGTGCATGCCAAATTTGGTTGAAATCGGTTCAGATTTAGATATATCCCCCATATAGCTTTCGCCCGATTTACACTCATATGACCACAGAGGCCAATTTTTAACTCCGATTTAGTTGAAATTTTGCACAGGGAGTAGAATTAGCATTGTAGCTATGCGTGCCAAATTTGGTTGACATCGGTTTAGATTTAGATATAGCTCCCACATATATGTTTTTCTGATTTCGACAAAAATGGTCATATACCAAAATTTTCCTTGTTAAATCGGCACTGCTTAGTCGAAAAGTTGTAAAAATGACTCTAATTTTCCTACACTTCTAATACATATATATCGAGCGATAAATCATAAATAAACTTTTGCGAAGTTTCCTTAAAATTGCTTCAGATTTAAACGTTTCCCATATTTTTTTACTAACATTGTGTTCCACCCTAGTGCATTAGCCGACTTAAATCTTGAGTCTATAGATTTTGTAGAAGTCTCTCAAATTCTGTCCAGATCGAGTGATATTTAAATGTATGTATTTGGGACAAACCTTTATATATAGCACCCAACACGTTTGACGGATGTGATATGGTATCGAAAATTTAGATCTACAAAGTGGTGCAGGGTATAATATAGTCGGCCCCGCCCGACTTTAGACTTTCCTTACTTGTTTAAAATGAAAATTGAAAGAAATACGTCAAATTTATATTGACCGTATCACCCTTTAGAAAAACAATTTTGACAAAATTTTCGACAGAAAGAAAGTTTTGGCAAAATTTTCTATAGAAAGGAAATTTTAACAAAATTTTCTATAGAAATAAAAACTTGACAAAATTTTCTATAGAAATAAAATTTTGACAAAATTTTCTATAGAAATAAATTTTTGGTAGATAATTTTTGGCTAGAGTGGTAACCATGATTATGAACCGATATGGTCCAATTTTTGTGTGATTGCGGATCGGTTATATAACTATAGACTGATATGAACCAATTTTGGTATGGTTGCTAACGGCCATATACTAACACCACGTTCCAAATTTGAACCGGATCGGATAAATTTTGCTCCTCCAAGAGGCTCTGGAGGTCAAATCTGGAGAACGGTTTATATGGGGGCTATATATATAATTACGGACCGATATTGACCAATTCTGGCGCGGTTGTTAGAGACCATATACCAACAGCATGTACCAAATTTGAGCTGGATCAGATGAAATTTGTTTCTTTTTGAGACTCCGCAAGCCAAATCTGGGGATCGGTTTATATGGGGGCTATATATAATTATTGACCGATGTGGACCACTTTTAGCATGGTTGTTATATACCATATACTAACACCATGTTCCAAATTTCAACCAGATTGGATGAATTTTGCTTTTCAAAGAGGCTCCGGAGATCAAATTTGGGGACCGGTTTTTATGGGGGCTACATGTAATTATGAACCGATATGGACCAATTTTCGCACTATATACGTACATCACGTACCAAGAGACTATATACGTACATAACGTACAAAATTTCAACCCGATCGGATGAATTTGGCTCCTCCAAGAGGGTCCGAAGGTCAACTCTTGGGATCGCTTATATGGGGGTATACATAATTAAGGACCGATATGGACCAGTTTTTGCATGGTTGTTAGAAACCATATACCTACACTACGTACCAAGTTTCAACCGGATCGGATGAATTTGGCTCCTTCAATAGGCTCCAAAAAACCAATTCTGGGGATAGATTTATATGGGGGGCTATATATAATTATGGACCGATATGGACCAGTTTTTGCATGGTTGTTAAATACCACATACTAGGTTAGGTTAGGTTAGGTGGCAGCCCGATGTATAAGGCTTACTTAGACTATTCAGTCCATTGTGATACCACAATGGTGAACTTTTCTCTTATCACTAAGTGCTGCCCGATTCCATGTTCAGCCCAATGACACGGGATCTCCTTTTTATAGCCGAGCCCGAACGGCGTTCCACATTGCAGTGAAACCACTTGGAGAAGCTTTGAACCCCTCAGAAATGTCACCAGCATTACTGAGGTGGGATAATCCACCGCTGAAAAACTTTTTTGTGTTCGGTCGAAGCAGGAATCGAACCCACGACCTTGTGTATGCAAGGCGGGCATGCTAACCATTGCACCACGGTGGCTCCCTAACATACTAACACCACGTACCAGATTTAAGCCGGATCGGATGAAATTTGCTCTTCCAAGACACTCCGCAAGCCAAATCTGAGGGTCCGTTTATTTGGGGGCTATACGTAAAAGTGGACCGATATGGCCCATTTGCAACACCATCCGACCTACATCAATAACAACTACTTTTGCCAAGTTTCAAGTCGATAGCTTGTTTCGTTCGGAAATTAGCGTGATTTCATCAGACGGACGGACGGACATGTTTAGATAGACTCAGAATTTCAGCACGACCCAGAATATATATACTTTATGGGGTCTTAGAGCAATATTTTGATGTGTTACAAACGGAATGACAAAATTAATATACTCCCCATGCTATGGTGGAGGGTGTAAAAAGATATATATGGGAGATATATCTAAATCGGTACCGATTTTAACCAAATTTAGCATGGATATATATAACGTTTATTCTACTCCCTGTACAAAGCCTCACAAAAGGTAGTAAAACTTTGGCCTCTATGGTCATAGAGTCTAAATCGGGCGAAAGATCCCACATATATGGGAGTTATATCTTAATCTGAACTGATTTCAACCAAATTTAGTATGCATAGCTAGAATGTCAATTCTACTTCCATGTGTAAAATTTCACGTGAATCGGTGTTAAACTTTAGCCTCTGTGGTCATATGAGTGTAAATCGGGCGAAGAGCTATATCTCAATATTGGAGCTTTATCTCAATATAAAACGATTTTAACTAAATTTGACACAATTTACGACACTATTAATTGTACTCCCTGTGCCAATTTGGAAACAAATCAGGGAAAAACTCTGAATTTTGGGGCCATGTAAGTGCATATCGGGCGAATGATAACACCCTCAAAAAAATCGCTTCTGTAACATATACCCCAAACACATTTTGCTTCAAGCATATATATTTTCAGGATTGGTCCAAACAAAATATTGTTTGTATTATTCAAACATATTATGTTTCACCTTAGGACATACACTGGTAGTAAAAAATTTTAATGAAATTTTCTTTGTGTGGATATATTTTTAAGGCGCCAATTGTTTACTTGCAGCATACTCTCTAGGTCTCTCTTTCTAAACACATATATGTTTATAGGCTATTTCCAAATTAATATATTTTTGCATCTAAACATATTATATTTACAAACATTTTATGTCCCAAACATAATATGTTCTAACATATTAACATATATGTCCCAAACATGTTGCGCTAGTTTATGAACATTATATGCTGAACCAATTTGGATGATATTTCGCAAGTTTTCCGAGACATAATATATTCAGACGTACGTAATTTGATGAAGATCGGTTGATAAATACACCAATTATGACCAGATCGGTGATAACTATATATGGCAGCTATATCTAAATCTGAACCGATTTTTTCCAAAATCAATGGCGATTGTCTTTGAGCGGAAATATGTTTCTGTGCCAAATTTTAGGAGAATCGTACCTAATCTGCGAGCTGTACTTTGCACACAAAAATAAATGAATTTACAGACAGACAGACGGACATCGCTAAATCGACTCATAATTTAATTCTAAGACGATCGGTATACTAAACGAAGGGTCTGGGACTGGTCCTGGTTGGCGTTACATACAAATGCAAAAACTCATTGTACCCTGTATCACAATAATGGTGAAGGGTATAAAAAGCATTTACTTACTTCCTTCCCACGTCAAGTAACTGCAGGTAGCTAAATGAAAATATGCTACCCCCTAAGTAATATTTCCAAGACATAAGTATGTTTTCCAAGACTTAAGAAGTAAATGCAAAGTTTACCTACATTCCTCCACCCACCCAGAGTGAAGGAGACTGATGCTGCAGCTTTTAACACTTTCATCATATTTCCTTCCTTGTCTCAACGCCTCCCGTACTATTTAAGATTTAGTTAAGCCTTTTTCCTTTAGTTTGCTGGCATTGCCAAAGACATTGGTGGGATAGTGTGTTGTAGCAAGGCGATGGCATTGAAGTGTCAGACCTTCTTAACTCAGACTTTGTAGTTCATTTCACTTTTTTCAGTGTCTACACTATGGTTAGTGTTGCAGCGAATTAGCTGTCAACAATTTTTAATATTTGCAACTGGTATATAATATCTGCCAAGGTGTTCTCTAAAAGAATGAGAATGAGAGAATGGCAGGATGGTAGCGGGAACTCTAACTACAAATTTCTTCTAGTTCTCCCTGTCTAGTTTCTCACTTTCGGTAAAGAGGCACTTAAATACTGTTTTCATAATTGTTGACTTTTCTCTTCACTTACATTAAAAGGATTTGTGTAATAATTTCATTTGTCGGAACTAGATGTGACAGATGATAATGTGGATTTGTAAAAAATGATTGTTTAAGAGTTATAGGAAAATAAAAAACATACATACAATTCAGAAAACTGCATGAAATATTTATTTGAATCGACAGTACGGTCCATATTATTTAATTCTGATTATTATTTCATGCAAATGTTGACCGCAACGGTGCCTCAAATGATCCATCCGCCTAGTCCAATTGTGAAATACTCTTTCCAACATTTTGGCCGGTATCTAGCGAATGAGTGTTTCAATAGTGCCGTCCAAAGCGTCACTTAAAGCCCTACACAAATAGTATAAATGCGTTAAATCACACAATCTAGCCAGCCGGACGACTGTACAATCATGGCATCCAGGCCCAATGTTGATGAAATCTGTGATCGATCAAACGTCTACCTTGCCAATAATCTTATCAATTATTCACTAAGAGAAATATGAGGATATCCGCCACCAAATCCTCAGCCACATGTTATTCTCTACATGGACGGCAAAAGTACTCTGGCAGTTGAATATTAATGTCGATGGCGAAACGATTCCGACCATAAATTACCCCAAGATTCTCGGGGTTACATTCGACAGCCTTTTCAAGCCGGTCTGCCAATGCCACTCCGCGATAGAAACCGACAAAGAAACCTTGTGAACAACCTATAAGGCAATTGGCCGGTCAGTGGTAGACTATGTAGCGCCAATCTGCACACCTCCTGACAAATGATACGCAGTGGAATAACATACAGACCTGCCAGAACGCTGCCCTTAGAACTGCGAGATGATGTCTCCGCAGCACATCCCTGGATCACTTTTATGTGGAGACAAAGATCCCCATAAATTTTTTCCACTTCCGATGCAATCCCCCAGAATTTTTTTCCACTTCCGATGCAATCCTTTTGGACAAGTCCACAAACATTTCTTTTAAAGCGCATCCCGGGATCCCCTACCGATTTTTCCAATTCCGATGTAGTCCTTTTCGACAAGTCTTAAAAAGTACGGAATTAGGCCCTTTTAAGTAAAAGTTAAAGTTTTGGACAAAAAAGAATAGAAAATGAATTAAAAAAACAAGTATATACGGCCGTAAGTTCGGCCAGGCCGAAGCTTATGTACCCTCCATCATGGATTGCGTAGAAACTTTTTCTAAACACTGCCATCCACAATCGAATTACTTAAGTTGCGGTAACGCTTGCCGATGGCAAAGTATCTTAAAACCTCCTAACACCATCTTCTAAATTGTATGTAAGTCCATACGTGGTATATATTAAATCAAAAATGATCGATCCAATACGTATATAATTCAGTTTGACAAAGTAGACATAAAATTTTGACAAAATTTTCTACAGAAAAAAAATTTTAACAAAATTTTCTATAGAAATAAAATTTTCTATAGAAATAAAAATTTTGACAAAGTTTTCTATGGAAAGAAAAATTTTGATAAAAATTTCTACAGCAATAAAATTTAAACAAAATTTTCTTTAGAAATAGACTTTTGACAAAATATTCTATAGAAATAAAATCTTGGTAGATTATTTTTGGCTCGAGTGGCAACCATGATTATGAACCGAATAAAATTTGAACAAAATTTTCTATAGAAATAAAATTTTGACAATGATGAAAATTTTATTGTGAACCGAATAAAATTTTAACAAAATTTTCTCTAGAAATAAAATTTTGACAAAATTTTCTATAGAAATAAAATTTTGACAAAATTTTCTATATAAATAAAATTTTGGTAGATTAATTTTGGCTCTAGTGGCAACCATGGTTATGAACCGATATGGACCAATTTTTGAGTGATTGGACCAATTGTTGTATGGTTGTTAGCGACCATACACTAACACCACGTTCCTAATTTGAACCGGATCGGATGAATTTTGCTCCTCCAAGAGGCTCCGGAGGTCAAATCTGGAGAACGTTTTATATGGGGGCTATATATAATTATGGACCGATATGGACCAATTCTGGCACGGTTGTTAAAGATCATATACTAACACCATGTTCAAAATTACAACCGGATTGGGTGAAATTTGCTTCTCTTGGAGACTTCGCAAGCCAAATCTGGGGATCGGCTTATATGAGGGCTATATATAATTATGAACCGATGTGGACCAATTTTTGCATGGTTATTAGAGACCATATAACAATACCAAGTACCAAATTTCAGCCGGATCGGATGAAATATGCTTCTCTTAGAGGCTCCACAAGCCAAATCTGGGGATCGGTTTATATGGGGGCTATATATAATTATGGACCGATGTGGACCAATTTTTGCATGGTTATTAGAGACCATATACCAACATCATGTACCAAATTTCAGCCGGATCGGATGAAATTTGCTTCTCTTTGAGGCTCCGCAAGCCAAATCTGGGGATCGGTTTATATGGGGGCTATATATAATTATGGACCGATGCGCACCAATTTTTGCATGATTGTTAGATACCATCTACCAACACCATGTACCAAATTTCAACCGGATCGGATGAAATATGCTTCTCTTAGAGGCTCCACAAGCCAAATCTGGGGATCGGTTTATATGGGGGCTATATATAATTATGGACCGATGTGGACCAATTTTTGCACGATTGTTAGAGACCATCTACCAACACCATGTACCAAATTTCAGCCGGATCGGATGAAATATGCTTCTCTTAGAGGCTCCACAAGCCAAATCTGGGGATCGGTTTATATGGGGGCTATATATAATTATGGACCGATATGGACCAATTTTGGCATGGTTGGTAGTGGCCATATATATACTAGTGCAATGTACCAAATTTCACCGCGTACCAAACTTCAACGGGATCAGATGAATTTTGCTCCTCCAAGAGCTCCGGAGATCAAATCTGGGGATCGGTTTATATAGGGACTATATATAATTATGGACCGATGTCGACCAATTTTTACGTGGTTGTTAGAGACCATATACTAACACCACGTGCCAAATTTCAGCCGGATCGGATGAAATTTGCTTCTCTTAGAGGCCTCGCAAGCCAAATTTTGGGTTCCGTTTATATGGGGGCTATACGTAAAAGTGGACCGATATGGCCCATTTGCAATACCATCCGACCTACATCAATAATAACTACTTGTGCCAAGTTTCAAGTCGATAGCTTGTTTCGTTCGGAAGTTAGCGTGATTTCAACAGACGTACGGACGGACGGACGGACATGCTCAGATCGACTCAGAATTTCACCACGACCCAGAATATATATACTTTATGGGGTCTTAGAGCAATATTTCGATGTGTTACAAACGGAATGACAAAGTTAATATACCCCCCATCCTATGGTGGTGGGTATAAAAATAATAAAAGAATATGTGCCGTTTTACTTTTTTTGCATATCACGATAATTTTTAATTTTGTGTTGGTTTTTAATGGAATCAAGTATATAAGGCCATAAGTTCGGCCAGGCCGAATCTTATGTACCCTCCACCATGGTTGGCATAGAAACTTGTACTAAAGACTGTCATCCACAATCGAATTACTTCTGCTGCGGTAACACTTGCCGATGGCACAGTAACTTAAAACTTCTAAACACCGTCTTCTCAATTGTAAGTGAGTCCATACGGGGTATATATTAAACAAAAAAGCCGATTAAATACGTATATAATTCAGTTTGACAAAATTTTATATAGAAATAAAATTTTGACAAAATTTTATATAGAAATAAAATTTTGACAAAATTTTCTATAGCAATAAATTTTGACAAAATTTTCTACAGAAATAAAATATTGACAAAATCGTCCATAGAAATAAAATCTTGTATAGTACTAACATGTTGACAAAATCTTCTATAGAAATAAAATGTTGACAAAATTTTCTATAGAAATAAAATCTTGACAAAATTTTGTATAGCACTACAATTTTGACAAAATTTTGTATAAAGGGTGATATGGTCAAAATTTGGTCAAGGGAAAACGCGTGTAAATCGGTGAAATCGTTTATTTAAAAAATCAAAATAAATTTCTTTTTCAAGTTCTACTAGTATAAAATTCAGGAAAAATATTCAGTTAGGCTTTCGCTTTTCCAAATCCGAATTTCCGGGCCTCACGCTTGACACCTGCCATCAAATTTTGTACAGCCACCTTGTCCACCTTCTTCGCCGCAGAAAGCCAGATTGTCTTGAACTGCTGCTCGTCCTTAGCAGTTTTTTTGGTCTTCTTTAGGTTCCGCTTGACAATGGCCCAGTATTTCTCAATTGGGCGGAGCTCTGGCGTGTTGGGAGGGTTCTTGTCCTTGGGAACCATCTGCACGTTGTTGGCGGCGTACCACTCCATGGCCTTTTTACCGTAATGGCAAGATGCCAAATCCGGCCAAAACAGTACGGAACAACCGTGTTTCTTCAGGAAAGGCAGCAGACGTTTATTCAAACACTCTTTCACGTAAATTTCTTGGTTGACAGTCCCGGAAGCTATGAAAATGCTGCTTTTCATGCCACCGGTACAGATGGCTTGCCAAACCAGATATTTCTTTGCGAACTTTGACAGTTTTATGTGCTTGAAAATATCTGCTACCTTTCCCCTTCCTTTTGCCGTATAAAACTCCTGTCCCGGAAGCTGCTTGTAGTCGGCTTTGACGTAGGTTTCGTCGTCCATTACCACGCAGTCAAACTTCGTCAGCATCGTCGTGTCACTACCTTCTTGTAAGTCGATAGTCCGGCTGGTTTTTTGGCTCGATGCACGGTTGTAGACGATACACCCAGCTTATTTGCGGCATCTCGGAGAGAGAGGTTAGGGTTTCGCTGGAAACTACCGGCAACTCTTTGTCGTTTCAGCTGCTTCCGGTTTTCGATTTCCCCCCGATCCAGACTTCCTGGCTGTCGACAAACGTTCCCCAAACTCTTTAATTACATTTGTAACGGTTGATTTGGCAACTTTTAGCGATTTTGCCAGCTTTGCGTGCGAGTAGCTCGGATTTTCGCGATGCGCGAGCAAAATTTTGATACGCTGCTCTTCTTGCTTCGACGGCATTGTGACAAGTGAAGAGTGAATTCCAAAATCAAAATAGGAGCAACATTCTACACACACACACCTTCAAAATGAGGGGTGTTCAGGTTTTTTAAATGCAAAATTTAAAGAAATACGTCAAGTTTATATTGACCAAATTTTGACCGTATCACCCTTTAGTAATAAAATTTTCACAAAATTTTCTATATAAATTACATTTTGGTAGATTATTTTTGGGGAACGGCTTTATATAACTATAGACCGATATGGACCAATTTTGGCATGGTTGGTAGTGACCATATACTAGTGCAATGTACCAAATTTCACCACGTACCAAATTTCAACGGGATCAGATGAATTTTGCTCCTCCAAGAGCTCCGGAGGTCAAATCTGGGGATCGGTTTTTATGGTAGCTATATATAATTATGGACCGATGTGGACCAATTTTTGCATGGTTGTTAGAGACCATGTACTTACACCATGTACCAAATTTCAGCCGGATCGGATGAAATTTGCTTCTCTTAGAGGCTCCGCAAGCCAAATTTGGGGGTCCGTTTATATGGGGGCTAAACGTAAAAGTGGACCAATATGGCCCATTTGCAATACCATCCGACCTACATCAATAACAACTACTTGTGCCAAGTTTCAAGTCGATAGCTTGTTTCGTTCGGAAGTTAGCGTGATTTCAACAGACGGACGGACGGAAGGACGGACGGACATGCTTAGGTCGACTCAGAATTTCACCACGACCAAGAATATATATATACTTTATGGGGTCTTAGAGCAATATTTCGATGTGTTACAAACGGAATGACAAAAGTTAATCCTATGGTGGAGGGTATAAAAACAATATCTTTGGAACTGGACATGCTTTTCTCCACTGTTTAAAAAACCACTTTTACCACAAAATCCCAAAATTCTTAAATAAGTAAACAGAATAATTACAATCTCTCAACAAAAAAAAAAAAACACATCGATTTTTTTATTCGATTTTATATTAGAAAACCTCAAATGATATTTATTTTGTGGAAATCTCCATCTTAATTGATTTAATTTATTAACCTTAATTTATTTTCATAAACGCATTTGATCAATTGAATTATTTCGTTTGTCCCTATTCCAACTAAAAAGACAATCGTATACATATTGGACATTCATATGACCGAGGATACATGTAAGTACATTGACAAACTTATTCCGAAAATGCATTCACAAATTAAACTTTCCAGCCACAGCCGCAAAGCCAGTAACCAGATCATTGGTAATAGTTAAAGTTAGTCCTGTTCTAATGATCATCCTCAACTCCACTGTATTGAAGTCTTAGTTGTGTTCTATGCACATATTTTTTTGTGTCATATAAAATTTCCGAAATTTCTTGTATAGCAATGGAATAGACCATCCGTGTGTGTAAGGATATTTCTCTTTATTCAGATAAACAAATGGAAATTTCTATTAAAATGCTCAATTCGAAAGCATGTGTCTATACATGTGTGAGTGTGTGTGTGTGATGTATGAATGAAAAGTCATCGACAGGATGCAGGACCTGATGATTGTCCACCAAGAAGACCACAAACATTTTTGGGGTTTCTCATCTTTTGCAAATACTTTTTCAAAATAAAGGCAGTCTATGCACATCCATGGTGATGGGCTATATTTCTGCAAATTAAATCTTTCCACTAAACTTTTGAAGAGACTACATGGGGATTCAAAAAGCTAAACTTCATTAGAAACGGGAAAAAACAAAACAAACTCCCAATCAGCTCCCATCTAAACTGAAAAGTTTGAGGTAATGGTGGTGGCATCGACCGCAGAATCAAATGCAAAATCACGTTTGAAAAATATTTGTCCGTGCCGCAAGCAGACAGTTTTGGTTTAGTTGGTATTTTGGGTTTGAGGGTGTTAAATGAATTTTATGCTCCAATCAATGGAGTCATGTGGACAAGGACACTAACACAACAAATCAAAATGCTCATACGAGTGTGAGAAATATTTTTTTAAAGTTGTTATTTATGCTCATAAATAAAGACGAATATAGAGAATGTGTGTGAAACGAACGAGTCTCTATATATTTCAAATTTTAAACTAAAGTTACATTATAACATAATGGATTTATAGTGAATATCTAATCGTAAAGCAAGTATCAAAAGCAGAAAGTTCGGCCGGGCCGAATTTTAAATACCCACCACCATGAATCCAACATAACAGTTTCCTTTAATTTTCTATTCGATCTTTTTAATTGATTTAAAACCTTCTATTATTTGTGGGCTTTTAAGGTCAGGTAATGCGAAAAAAAGATTCATTTTCTACTGATGCACCCACGACGTAGCGGGTTAAGGTGGGTATTAAGTTCGGGTTTAGCCGCTAAAATCGTCATTTTTTCACTAAAGTGAAAACTAAATCAGTAAAAAAAGGTATAAAATTATACATTTTTGTTTCAGATTTCATTATAACTTGATGGGGAATAGCCCAAACCAAGTTTTTATAAAGTTTGTATTCCTTAAAATGGGTTATTAAAGAAAAGTAATCGTGAAAAAATGACGATTTTAGCGGCTAAACTCGAACTTAATAGCCACCTTTACATTAAAATACCTAGAACTTCAGATGTCTACCTCACATTATACGGTTTCCGAAGTTAAATTTACAATTTCTACATATGGGGATTGGGAGCCACCGTGGTGCAATGGTTAGCATGCCCGCCTTGCATACACAAAGTCGTGGGTTCGATTCCTGCTTCGACCGAACACCAAAAAGTTTTTCAGCGGTGGATTATCCCACCTCAGTAATGCTGGTGACATTTCTGAGGGTTTCCATTGCCATTCGGACTCGGCTATAAAAAGGAGGTCCCTTGTCATTGAGCTTAACATGGAATCGGGCAGCACTCAGTGATAAGAGAGAAGTTCACCAATGTGGTATCACAATGCACTGAATAGTCTAAGTGAGCCTGATACATGGGGCTGCCACCTAACCTAATCTAACCAACATAACCAACATGTTGGGATTGCATTAGATTCTGGATTCATAGGAATCATTTTTTATACCCACCACCATAGAATGGTGACGGGGGTATAATAAGTTTGTCATTCCGTTTGTAACACATCGAAATATCGATTTCCGACTATATAAAGTATATATATATTCTTGATCAGGGAGAAATTCTAAGACGATATAAGAATGTCCGTCTGTCTGTTGTTATCCTGCTACAGCTTTCAATAATGGCGCTATCGTCGTAAAATTTGGAGTCTTTTGTTTGCAGGCAGGTCAATTACGAAGATGGGCTATATCGGTCAAAGTTTTGATATAGTCCCCATATAAACCGACCTCCCGATTTGGGGTCTTGGGTTTATAAAAACTGTAGTTTTTATCCAATTTGCCTGAAATTGGAAATCTAGAGTTATTTTTGGACCATCAAAAAGTACACAGAAAATGGTGCCTATCGGTCCATGTTTTGGTATAGCCCCCATATGGACCGATTTCCCGATTTTTCTTCTTGGACGTCTAGAAAGTGTATTTTCTATGCGATTTGTCTGAAAATGGATATCTAGAGGTATTTTGGGACCATAAAGAGGAGTGCCGAAAATGGCGAGTATCGGTCCATGTTTTGATATAGCCCCCATATAGACCGATCTCCCGATTTCACTTCTTGGGCTTCTAGAATCCGTAGGTTTTATCCAATTTGCCTGAAATTTTAAATCTAGAGGTACTCTAGGGCCATAAAAACGTGTGTCGAAAATGGTGAGTACCGGTCCATGTTCTGATATATCACCCATATAGACCGATCTCCCGATTTTACTTTTTGGGCTTCTAGAATCCGTATTTTTAATCCACTTTACCTGAAATTTGAAATCTAGAGGTACTCTGGGACCCTAAAGACGTGTGCCGAAACTGGTGAGTACCAGTTCACGTTTTGATATAGCCACCATATAGACCGATCTCCCGATTTTATTTCTTGGTCTTCTAGAATCCGTAATTTTTACCCAATTTTCCTCAAATCGAAAATCTAGAGGTATTCTAGGACCATAAAGAGGTGTGCCGAATATATTGAGTATGGGTACAGTTTTTGATATAGCCCCCCTTGAACTACAATTAAATGTGCTGAATACTGTGTGTATCCTTCCATGTTTTGGTATAGCCCCCATTACACCGAACTCCCGATTTAACTCCTAGGGTTTCTAGAATTTGTAGTTTTTATCCGATTTGACACAAATTGAAAATATACTGGCATTCTAGACCTGACATAACAAACTGTATACACACAGAGAAGAGATTGGTTGGAAATCGGTTGAAGTAATGAAAATTCTACATTTATAATTAAATATCAATTGCCCCAATCTATGTATTATATTTCCAATCATACGTGGGTCTCTACTACAATGTTTCGATTATTTCAATGGATTTACGTTTGTGATAGAAGACAGACAGTTGTAGGAGCCAAATGTCTCTACTTTAAAAAATTTTGCCCGTATTCGGATGACACAACCTGCCGTAATTAGTTGTTGTAACTGTCACTTTGTTATCACAACTTACGGATAGCTTTCACAACCGAATGCCATTTGAATTATTGTACAAATGTCATTTCTATTAAAATATTAATTTCATGTCTAAGGAAGACGTATTTTTTTAATTTTTAATCTTCAAAACATAATTTGTTACTTGGAGAACTCGGAATGTAATAGATCGGATGAGAAAGAGAAATGCACTTCCACAATGGTCAAGGAGTGCTCCGAGACACCACTTTAATGTACCAATCTTCACAGTTCCAACAGGTATTTAACCCTAGCATCCAGTCTGTGATTTGATCAATTAATCAAAACTTTTGTCTTTTAGTTTAGTAAAATACTGGCCAGAGAGGTTGACAACTTAATTCCGTGCTATAGCAAATATAAACTCTCTCGATAGCTGGCGACGTCGGCAAAAAGTAAATACTTGTAATCTGCTATAATCTCAATAGTAACGATTTTCACAATTTTACATACATGTCAGCTAAACAGGTGCAGATGTTCATGCAATATGTTACGAGATGAGTCTTCAAGTAAATTTCTTATGTGTCCTCCATTGAGTTGGGTATTATACCCTCCACCATATGATGGGGTGGAGGGTATCGAGATATGGCTCTGAGACCCCATAAAGTATATATTCTTAGTCGTGCTGAAATTCTGAGTCGATCTAGCCATGTCCGTCCGTCTATTGAAATCACGTTAACTTCCGAACGAAAAAAGCTATCGACTTCAAACTTGACACAAGTAGTTGTTATTGATGTAGTTCGGATGGTATTGCAAATGCATATTGCCCACATATAAAACGACCCCCCAGATTTGGCTTGCAGATCCTCTTAGAGAAGCAACATTCATCCGATTCGGTTGAAATTTGGTACGTGGTGTTAGGTCGATATCGGTCCGTAATTATATTTAGTCACCATATAAACCGATCCCCAGATTTGACCTCGGGAGTCTCTTGGAAGAGCAAAATTCATCCGATGCTAGTGAACTTTGGTACGTGGTGTTAGTATATCGTCTTTAACAACCATGAAAAATTGGTCCAGATCGGTCTATAATTATATATAGCCTCCATAGAAACCGATCCACAGATTTGACCTCCGGAGCCCCATAATTCATTCGACTCGTTTGAAATTTAGTACATTGTGCCAGTATATAGCCGCTATCAACCATACAAAGACTGGTACATATCGGTCTATAGTTATATAGCCCCCATATAAAACAAACCCCATATTTTAATTCTAGCTCTCTAATTAACGCGCAAAAGTTCATATCGGTTTGATCTTTCTGCGTATTTAGTTGTTTTCGATACGAACATATATTAATTAATTTATTAATCAATTTTTATTTTGTTTGTAGTAAAATTTTTTTGCAACATAGGATGATGCGCAAATTCATGGCGAAGGATATACGAGCTGATTTACAACCAACTTAATAGCTAAAAATTATAAATTGTAATTTTCATAATTTGATATGAAATACAATGAATTCAGATTTATTTTCATTTCATATTTTTAAATAAAATAAAATATATTTAATTGGGAAGGAATTGGTTTTTAATTTGGCCATGAGTATTATTAAGGTTGGGCAACACAACCAATGTCGTCGGCAGACCCAACCAATATCACATTAGGCATTAGTTGTGTCGACCGAATCAGTCGGGTGACACAACTGCCAACTGATAGTTGCTACAACTGCCAAAAGGAGTTTGGCAATAAATTCGGTTGTCACAACCAATCTGTATTATCTGTGTATGATTTAATTTTATCGGTCCATTTGGTAAGGCCTCCATATAGACCGATTTCACTTATTGAGGGTATAGAAGGCGCACTTATCATGAAAATTTGTTGAAACTGAATACAAAATTTCCAGATTTTACTTCTCAGAAGTTTATGATTCCTCTAAAAATCAAACAAAAAATTGTTCTTATAAATTCAGAATCTGATCTAGTCTTCATAGGTAAAATCTTTACATTTATCTGTGGGAAGCGTACTGGTCGAACTGATCTGCTTGGCATCATACCCTGTACAGCTATTTACGGATCTGAAATTATTCTAGATATCTATTTTCATGAAAATCGGATAAATATTGGGGTTTCTAGAAGCCCAAGAAGTCACATCGGGAGATCGGTCTATATAGGCCAGAAGTATATATAAGCCCTTTTTAAACCGATTCCGAAGCTTCTTTTCATCTGAAATTTGGTACGTGCTTTTAACATAGTCTATGGCATCTAACAACCATTGGTCCGTATTGACCCATAATCGGAAGAAATAAAAATACTTATAAAATTGAGCATATTAATATTTAATTAAATTTTTGGCACGGAAAATGAAGTAGAGGGTGCTACCAATGCCTACCAATTTCAAGTAAATTTAAGTTTTTTGCACTTTCAATTTTCAACAAATCGGGCAGGCGGAACCTTCTCCTCCACTTCGCCCCTCCCTAACCACAATCGAAAAATCACGTTCCCTACATTAATTCCAATACCACCACCGTCCTCCATAAATTCGAAGTAAATCGACGAAGTTTAGATTTTTCACTATTTCCCTTACTCGACCAGATATCGAAAAATCATGTAGCCTCTATTAATTTAATCACTTTCTCCTAATTCTTTGTAAGTAGAAGTTTAGATTTTGATCTGTTGTACAAAACAAAGCGTACCTATCATAAGAAAATATGTCCTTCAAATACGAATGCGAATTTTGCTAAGCGTCTTCTAAGCATTTCTTTGATATAACATTTTTTTCTTTGTCCAAAAGTGAATTCACTTTTCAATGAAGTCGTTTTGTCCTTATTGTTAAGTGATTCGACTTAAAATGCGGTATCTCTATATGAAAGAAAATTTCGTTGGACTAAAGTCAACATGGCTTTAATAATTCTGAAAAATTCTTCAAAATTAATTAAATATTCTTAAGTTTTGTGCACTTTTTGGATATTGACTACAAAGCAAAAAAAAAAAGCTTTTAAAAGTACTTTATTTTAAAGACGTTTTTACTTGAAACAACATAATTTATACTTGAAGTCGAGTCTGAATTTGGAACTTTAAATTGTAGTTAATATGTTTTTAAAGGACTTTGATAGCACATGAAGAAAAAACGAATAAATTAAATTTTTCTTCCTTGAATCAAGACCGCAAGTCTCAAATTTTAAGGAGAGGTGTGTCTTTAATGTACCCTTCAATTCAATTCTCCGCTTCTTTGGCTCGGAATCAATACCAAAATCATTGGTATAAAGACAAAATCTTTGGAAGCGGACATGCTTTTTTCAGAGTCCGATCAAATAGCGACAAATAAAGAGGTGGATACCATCCTTGTCCTTCCCCGAAATTTTGAAGAAATCTGGGAAGGAGAAGGCCCTTCGTAAATTTAAAGTAAATTTGAGAGTTTGATTTTTGTTGCCTATGCTCGACCAAATATCACAAAACCAGGTACCCTCACTAATTTCATTCCTCAAGTCCCCTCTAAATTTCAAGTACATCAAAGAAGTTTAATTTTTTTCTGTATGAACTTAAGGAAAAAGTCGAGAACAAAGGGAAGGCCCCTTCCCCAACCAAATATTAGAAAATAAGGTACCTCAAATTAATTTATTTCCAGTTAGTCGGAAAATTGAAGTTTTTCATTGCATCTGGGAATTTTAGTTTTTTTTTTTTACTGTACTTTGAAAAAATTCTATAAAGGAAAGTCCTCCTCCCCGACCAAAAATCCAAAAAATAAAATAGCGGAGCTATGTCTATACGTAACCACGGTTACCATAGTTTTCTACCAGAAAAGGTAGATTTTTTACTGATTGGTAGAATTCTTGTTGTTTTGATAGATTTTGCAAAATATAGAAAAATAGAAATAAAATGTTGAAAATTGTTCCATTGAAACATTTTCTTATAGAAATAAAATTTTGACAAAATTTAAAATAGGCAAAAATTTGACAAAATTTTCTATAGAAATTAAATTTTGGAAACAAAAATTGTACAGAAATAAAATTGAAAAAACAAAAAATGCACAGAAATAAAATTGAAAACAAATTGTACAGAAATAAATTTTCTATAGAAAAAGCATTTTGACAAAATTTTCTATAGAAAAAATTTGATAAAATTTTCTATAGAAATTAAATTTTTAAAACAAAAAATGTACAGAAATAAAAATGAAAACAAATTGTACAGAAATAAAATAATTTAAAAAAAATGTAGAGAAATAAAATGTTGACAAAATTTTCTATAAAAAAATTGAAAAAATTTTCGATGCAAGTAAAATTTTTACTTGCATGGAAAATTTTGAAAAAAAAATTACAGAAATAAAATTAAAAATCAAATTGTACAGAAATAAAATACTGAAAAAATTTGTATAGAAATAAAATTTTGACAAAATTTTCTATAAAAAATTCCTATAGAAATAAATTTTCTATAGAAAAAACATTTTTACAAAATTTTCTATAGAAATTAAATTTTGAAAACAAAAATTGTACAGAAATAAAATTGAAAAAAAAATGTACAGAAATAAAATAATTAAAAAAATTTTATAGGAAAAAATTTTGACGGATATTTTCTATTAAAAAAATGTACAAAATTTTCTATGGATGTAAAATTTTAAAAACAATAATTGTACAGAAATAAAATTGAAAATATAATGCACAGAAATAAAATTGCAAAACAACTTGTACAGAAATAAAATACTGAAAAATTTTTGTATAAAAAAAAAATTGCACAAAATTTTCAATAGAAACAAAAATTGAGAAAATTTTCTATAGCAGTAAAATTTTGAAGAAAGACAATTACGATAAAAATAAAATTTTGACAAAATGTTCTGTAGAAATTAGATTTTGAAAAAAAAAAAACAAGTAAGGAAAGTCTAAAGTCGGGCGGAGCCGACTATATTATACCCTGCACCACTTTGTAGATCTAAATTTTCGATACCATATCACATCCGTCAAATGTGTTGGGGCTATATAAAGGGTGATTCTTTTGAGGTTAGGATTTTCATGCATTAGTATTTGACAGATCACGTGGGATTTCAGACATGGTGTCAAAGAGAAAGATGCTCAGTATGCTTTGACATTTCATCATGAATAGACTTACTAACGAGCAACGCTTGCAAATCATTGAATTTTATTACCAAAATCAGTGTTCGGTTCGAAATGTGTTTATCGACAAATTTTGTTCAGCGATGAGGCTCATTTCTGGTTGAATGGCTACGTAAATAAGCAAAATTGCCGCATTTGGAGTGAAGAGCAACCAGAAGCCGTTCAAGAACTGCCCATGCATCCCGAAAAATGCACTGTTTGGTGTGGTTTGTACGCTGGTGGAATCATTGGACCGTATTTTTTCAAAGATGCTGTTGGACGCAACGTTACGGTTAATGGCGATCGCTATCGTTCGATGCTAACAAACTTTTTGTTGCCAAAAATGGAAGAACTGAACTTGGTTGACATGTGGTTTCAACAAGATGGCGCTACATGCCACACAGCTCGCGATTCTATGGCCATTTTGAGGGAAAACTTCGGAGAACAATTCATCTCAAGAAATGGACCGGTAAGTTGGCCACCAAGATCATGCGATTTGACGCCTTTAGACTATTTTTTGTGGGGCTACGTCAAGTCTAAAGTCTACAGAAATAAGCCAGCAACTATTCCAGCTTTGGAAGACAACATTTCCGAAGAAATTCGGGCTATTCCGGCCGAAATGCTCGAAAAAGTTGCCCAAAATTGGACTTTCCGAATGGACCACCTAAGACGCAGCCGCGGTCAACATTTAAATGAAATTATCTTCAAAAAGTAAATGTCATGGACCAATCTAACGTTTCAAATAAAGAACCGATGAGATTTTGCAAATTTTATGCGTTTTTTTTTTTAAAAAAGTTATCAAGCTCTTAACAAATCACCCTTTATAAAGGTTTGCCCCAAATACATACATTTAAATATCACTCGATCTGGACAGAATTTGATAGACTTCTACAAAATCTATAGACTCAAAATTTAAGTCGGCTAATGCACTAGGGTGGAACACAATGTTAGTAAAAAAAATATGGGAAACATTTAAATCTGGAGCAATTTTAAGAAAACTTCGCAAAAGTTTTTTTATGATTTATCGCTCGATATATATGCATTAGAAGTTTAGGAAAATTAGAGTCATTTTTACAACTTTTCGACTAAGCAGTGGCAATTTTACAAGGAAAATGTTGGTATTTTGACCATTTTTGTCGAAATCAGAAAAACATATATATGGGAGCTATATCTAAATCTGAACCGATTTCAACCAAATTTGGCACGCATAGCTACAATGCTAATTCTACTCCCTGTGTAAAATTTCAACTAAATCGGAGTTAAAAATTGGCCTCTACGGTCATATGAGTGTAAATCGGGCGAAAGCTATATATGGGAGATATATCTAAATCTGAACCGATTTCAACCAAATTTGGCACGCATAGCTACAATGCTAATTCTACTCCCTGTGCAAAATTTCAACTAAATCGGAGCAAAAAATTGGCCTCTGTGGTAATATGAGTGTAAATCGGGCGAAAGCTATATATGGGAGCTATATCTAAATCTGAACCGATTTCAACCAAAGTTGGCACGCATAGCGACAATGCTAATTATACTCCCTGTGCTAAATTTCAACTAAATCGGAGCAAAAAATTGGCCTCTCTGGTCATTTGAGTGTAAATCGGGCGAAAGCTATATATGGGAGCTATATCTAAATCTGAACCGATTTCAACCAAATTTGGCACGCATAGCTACAATGCTAATTCCACTCCCTGTGCAAAATTTCAACTAAATCGGAGCAAAAAATTGGCCTCTGTGGGCAAATGAGTGTAAATCGGGCGAAAGCTATATATGGGAGCTATATCTAAATCTGAATCGATTTGGCTGATATTTTGCAAGTTTTTCGAGACTCATAAAATATTCGGATGTACGGAATTTGAGGAAGATCGGTTGATATACACGCCAATTATGACCAGATCGGTGCAAAATATATATGGCAGCTATATCCAAATCTGAACCGATTTTTTCCAAAATCAATAGGGATCGTCTTTGAGCCGAAGCAGGACCCTATAGCAAATTTTAGGACAATCGGACTAAAACTGCGAGCTGTACTTTGCACACAAAAATACATCAACAGACAGACGGACAGACAGACAGACAGACAGACAGACAGACAGACAGACAGACAGACGGACATCGCTAAATCGACTCAGAATTTAATTCTAAGACGATCGGTATACTAAACGATGGGTCTCAGACTTTTCCTTCTTGGCGTTACATACAAATGCACAAACTTATTATACCCTGTACCACAGTAGTGGTGAAGGGTATAAATATAGAAATAAAATTTTAACAAAATTTCCTATAGCAATAAAATTTTGACAGAAATCTCTGCAGAAAAAAATGTTCGACAAAAAAAGTTTATTGACTAAATTTTCTATAAAAATAAAAATTTAACAAAAGTTTATACGCAAATAAAATGTTGACAAAATTTCCTACAGGAAAAAGGTTTGACAAAATTGCATATATAGAATTAAATTTTGAAAAATGAGATTTTTTTGTTTGATAGTTTTTTTGGTAAATTTTTTTTCAAATAATTTTTAGTTCGAGTGGCAACCGTGGACGTAAACCCAAACCTTCCGTGAAAAGTTCATCCAAATCGAAGAACTTTGGTCCAAAGTCGGGCAATTTTCAAAGGTCTCCCTCACCGTTAAGGTATCAAAACATAATAGTCACCCTCTGGACGGAAAAAAGGATGACTGGTTCTAAAGATTTTTTATTTACCTCAATGATTTTGGTATTTGTTTCAAGCCAAAGAAGCGGAGAATTGATGTAAGGATATATTTAAGAATCAATTACCTTTTAAATTTGCGTTTTTACTGTTTTTTCCATCATGTTCTATCAAAGTAATTTAAAAGCGATTTAACAGTGCATGCATTCGTGGTATAATAATTTTTGTGAATACTATTCATAAAATAAATTAACTATTTGTTTTGTGAAATTTTTGAATTCAAGAAAATTATTTATAGAGTACAAAATGATCGCCATATTAACTTGCAGAGCATCTCGCTCGCTATGTGACGTAAGTATTTACCCTCTAGGAATATGTCAATAATATAGAGATGTATGCATAGTGCAATTGTCAATCAGTGTCTCTTCTATATTGGAGGGATAGTTAACAGGTTTTCGACTCTACACTGAAAAAAATATTGTCGTGAGGTCAAAGATTTCATGTCTTTAAAATACGAATACAAATTTTGCTTAGCATAGAAGACGCATTTCTCTAAAATAAAGTTATTTTCGTTGTCCACAAGTCGATAAACTTTTCAATGAAGTCGTATTGTCCTTATAATTAAGTGATTTGACTTAAAAATGGGTATCTTAACATGAAAGAAAAAATTTATAGGCTAAGGTCAACTTGACTTTAATAATTCAGAAAAATTCTTTAAATTTAATGAAATTGTCTTTAAATTTGTTGTCTTTTTGCATCTTGACTACAAAGCAAAAAATTGTTCAAATATAGGACATGTTTTTCAAAACTTTATTTTAAAGAAGTTTTTTACTTCAAACATAGCATAATTTCTACTGGAAGTCGAGTCCTAATTTGGAAAATAAAGTTGCCGTTAACTCGTTTTTAAAGGACTTTGATAGCATATGAAGAAAAAAAGCTGAGAAAGCGAAAAATTAAAATTTGCTTCCTAGAAGCAAGTACATAAAACCTAAATTTAAAAGAGAATTGTGTCTTAAAAGTATCCTTACTTGTATTCTCCGCTTCTTTGGCTCGGAATCAATACCAAATTTTTAAAAGTAAAGACAAAATCTTTGGAACCGAGTATGCTTTTTTTTCAGTGTACTCATTTGTTTTTGAATTGCTTAAATATTTTCTATATAGCAATAACCCTATACTATATTAAAATCATCTCATCAATATCCTTTGCTAAATAAAAATTCCAATTAATTAATTTATTCTATATTAAATGGCTTTTGTCTATACTTTAATCAATAATGGGGATCGAATAACATGGAGGTTGGTCAAATCGAAACTCTCCCATCATTGGTGGTAATACAGTTGTTGATTTTACTGTTGATGAAAAAATGGGTACCTGATACCATCACAACTAAATAGCAATGAGAGCATGTATAAATATTTCATTTTATGTGAGTAAATACTGTGAACTTTTCTAACTTTGGTTATAAATTAATTTATGCACTTTGAGCCACCAACAGCAGATACTTTCTATACTATGTGGAGTAGTGAGATAGCTACGAAGCTAGCAAGAGTCGATGATTTTTCCCCAGTAATTTTAATGTAATGTTGTTCTAATATAACCGCTGAGCAAAAGGAGCGCAATGGACGATGAGTATAGGAGAGGACTTGAAGTAAGGAAACTATCACAAATGGCTAGACAAAGACGAGAACATGATACCCATGGAAGACGGGTAAAATAAAATTAATTGCCTGGTTTGGTTGAAACATTCAATAACAGAATTAAAATTAAAATTTAATCAACTGTAAAATTTACATACTTCACTTAGCACAAAGTCGCCGCAATCGCCTACCACTCTATTCAGTTTCAGCAGTTCACATATCGTACTGAACAATGTATGGAGTTTTTCAGGAAAATTATTTTGTTGAGTTTATTCTACACAAATAGCGAAGAGCTATAGCCAAGTGGAGGCGATAAAATTCTGATTTCCATTCTCTTTAGGCTGAACATAGAATCGAACAGAAGTCTTACATAAAAGAGAAATACATTAACTACGGTGTCACCATACACTGAGTAAAAAAAGCATACCCGGTTCCAAAGATTTAGTCTTTACAATAATGATTTTGGTATTGATTCCGAGCCAAAGAAGCGGAGAATTGAATTGAAGAATATTTTTAAGATAAAATTCTCTTTTAAATTTGAGTTTTGTGTACGTGATTCTAGAGAACCATTTTGTATTTATCCGTTTTTATACCCTCCATCATAGGATGGGGGGTATATTAACTTTTTAATACCGTTTGTAACACATCGAATATCACCAATATTAAGACCCCATAATTTATATATATACTGCACAGAGATGGTCTGCATCAAACTTTTTGAGATTTGCGACTGCCACTAAGTTGTAAACGTCACATACACGTTGTAATTGTTGAAAAAGTAGCAAACGTCCGAAACTCAAAATACTTCAGCTAGGCAGCTAGGCAGCGAATGATATCCAATATGTGAAAAGTTGAGTTAGAAACTCAAACCCAAAATTACTATCAACTACTCGATGCTACAGTGAACGTGACGGTCGGTACTCGCTCATAAAGGGTGATACGGTCAAAATTTGGTCAAGGGAAAACGCGTGTAGATCGGTGAAATCGTTTATTTAAAAAATCAAATTAAATTTCTTTTTCAAGTTCAATTAGTATAAAATTCAGGAAAAATATTCAGTTAGGCTTTCGCTTTTTCAAATCCGAATTTCCGGGCCTCACGCTTGACACCTGCCATCAAATTTTGTACAGTCACCTTGTCCACCTTCTTCGCCGCAGAAAGCCAGTTTGCCTTGAACTGTCGCTCGTCCTTAGCAGTATTTTTGGTCTTCTTTAGGTTCCGCTTGACAAAAGCCCAGTATTTCTCAATTGGGAGGGGCTCTGACGTGTTGGGAGGGTTCTTGTCCTTGGGAACCACCAGTAAGTTGTTGGCGGCGTACCACTCCATGGCCTTTTTACCGTAATGGCAAGATGCCAAATCCGGCCAAAACAGTATGGAACAACCGTGTTTCTTCAGGAAAGGCAGCAGACGTAAATTTCTTGGTTGACAGTCCCGGAAGCTATGAAAATGCTGCTTTTCAAGCCACAGGTACAGATGGCTTGCCAAACCAGATATTTCTTTGCGAACTTTGACAGTTGTATGTGCTTGAAAATATCTGCTACCTTTCCCCTTCCTTTTGCCGTATAAAACTCCTGTCCCGGAAGTTGCTTGTAGTCGGCTTTGACGTAGGTTTCGTCGTCCATTACCACGCAGTCAAATTTCGTCAGCATCGTCGTGTACAGCCTCCGGGATCGCGCTTTGGCCGTCGTATTTTGTTTATCATCGCGATTTGGAGTCACTACCTTCTTGTAAGTCGATAGTCCGGCTCGTTTTTCGGCTCGATGCACGGTTGTAGACGATACACCCAGCTTATTTGCGGCATCTCGGAGAGAGAGGTTAGGGTTTCGCTTGAAACTACCGGCAACTCTCTTTGTCGTCTCAGCGGCTTCCGGTTTTCGATTTCCCCCGATCCAGACTTCCTGGCTGTCGACAAACATTCCCCAAACACTTTAATTACATTTGTAACGGTTGATTTGGCAACTTTTAGCGATTTTGCCAGCTTTGCGTGCGAGTATCTCGGATTTTCGCGATGCGCGAGCAAAATTTTGATACGCTGCTCTTCTTACTTGGACGGCATTTTGACAACTGAAGAGTGAATTCCAAAATCAAAATAGGACCAACATTCTACACACACACATTCAAAATGAGGGGTGTTCAGGTTTTTTTAAATGCAAAATTGAAAGAAATACGTCAAGTTTATATTGACCAAATTTTGACCGTATCACCCTTTAGTTAACTTTTCACAAATTTCTACACAAACTGAAAGGAAGGAAAACCACTTAAGTCTTGCATAAGTGAATTGCTGTTTAGAGAGAATTTCATAAAATCACAATGTCCAAACTAATTACAAATTTTCAAAATTGTAGCTAGTCATTCGCTGATGCAATTAAAGCTTGGATGGACATTATGGACCACCGAGAATAGTTTGAAGTTGCGAATGTACATCTAGTAGGGTTTTGACTAAAGACAATATAAAGTATTTTTTTGTATAAAATTAGGTTTTATACACTAGGTTTACGACTTTTGCGACATACGTATTGTACCGTCGTAAACGTATGTCGCAAAAGTTACAGTTTGCAACAGGCCAACCCTGATACTGGATCATGGTGAAATTCTAAGACGAACTAGCGATGTGCGTCCGGTTAAAATTTGGAATGTTGTGTTAGGGTAGGTTAGGTGGCAGCCCAATGTATCAGGCTCACTTAGACTATTCAGTCCATTGTGATACCACATTGGTGAATTTCTCTCTTATCACTGAGTGCTGCCCGATTCCATGTTAAGCTCAATGACAAGGGACCTCCTTTTTTATAGCCGAGTCCGAACGGCGTTCCACATTCCAGTGAAACCACTTAGAGAAGCTTTGAAACCCTCAGAAATGTCACCAGCATTACTGAGGTGGGAAAATCCACCGCTGAAAAACTTTTTGGTGTTCTGTCGAAGCAGGAATCGAACCCACGACCCTGTGTATGCAAGGCGGGCATGCTAACCATTGCACCACGGTGGTGATTATATGTCCATGTTTTGATATAGCCCCCATTTAGACCGATCTCCCGATTTTACTTCTTGGGATTCTAGTATCTGTAGTTTTTATCCAATTTGCCTCAAATCGGAAATCTAGAGCTATTCTACTAGGACCGATAATCCATGGCGATTATCGCTCCATGTTTTGATATAGTCCCCATATAGACCAATCTCCCGATTTTACTTCTTAGGCTTCTAGAATACGTAGTTTTTACCCAACTTGCCTGAAATTGGAAATCTAGAGATATTCCAGGACCATAAAGAGGTGTGCCGAATATATTGTGTACCAGTACAGTTTTTGATATAGCCCCCTTATAAACCGCCCCTCCGATTTGGGGTCAAGATTCTAGAACTACAATTAGATGTGCCGAATACTGTGTGTATCCTTCCATGTTTTGGCATAGCTCCCATTTCGCCGAACTCCCGATTTAACTCCTAGGGTTTCTAGAAATTGTATTTTTTATCCGATTTGCCACAAATTGAAAATAACGGACATTTTAGGCCCATAACAAAGTGTATATTATTTAGTTTTATCGGTCCATTTGGTAAGTCCTCTATAGAACGATTTCATTTATTGATGGTACAGAAGGCGCACTTATCATGAAAATTGTTTGAAACTGAATGCAAAATTTCCAGATTTCATCATTTAAATAAGGTTGGCGAAAATCTACAGATTTTAGATTTAGATAACACATTGATTATTTCATCATTTGCTTACACACTTACAAGATATGTTTAAGATTCCTCTAAAACTCAAACAAAAAATGGTTCTTATAAATTCAGAATCTGATCTAGTCTTCATAGGTAAAATCTTTACATTTATCTGTGGGAAGCGTACTGGTTGAACTGATCTGCTTGGGAAAATATCTGTCACCAAACCCCCCTGAAATTTTCAAAGGAAACTATTATATTTGATTCAAATTCGGCCCGGCCGAACTTACTACTGTATATACTTGTTGTTTATTGATACGGGCCTAGGGCTGGAATGACGGGATGGACCCCCTTGAGGGAGAAACCACTACAGCTAGGCGGAGCTGATGGTCATTCCTGAGCCGCAAGCAGGCACACGTAACAATATTATTATTTATTAACAGAATTAATAAAATAGTGCTAATTATATAAATTTTGTTTAAAAAACAGCTATATCCTTCCTAGAAAAATTGCGATTTTTTTTTTTAAATATTTGATGTCAATCGTTCCAGACAAGCGTTATAATGCATTAAAAATCATAAAAAAAAATTAAAAATTATTTAGTTGTCAAAATATCACAAAATGTCTTAATTCACATCCAAAACACCGGATTCGCATCACACCGTAGGAAGTGATGCAAATTCAGTGCAAATGTTCTTTTTGAATCCGGAAGTGGTGCAAAATTGACGCAGAAGCGATGAATTTAACATGGCCTTGTCATAGGACGGAAGTCCTCCATTTCAACAGCCGGTGCACTGAATTTGGATCACTTCTTTAGGTGTGATCCGAATTCAATGTTTTGGATGTAAATTAACAAATTCTGTGATATTTCGACAAATAAATAAATTGTATAATTTTTTATAATTTTTAATGGATTCTAACGCATGTCTGAAACGTTTGACCTCAACTATTTTCAAAAATTCACAATTGGATTTAGCATTTTTTTCGACAAAATTTAAATAATTTGTACCATTTTATGAATTCTTAAACTGTTTTTAACCAAACAAAAAAAAGTTAAAATTACCCATTAAAAATATGAAAAAATTATATAAAAAAGTGAATGAAAAGAACTTATAGTTATAGAACTATATAGTTATATAGAACTATATAGTTATATAGTTATAGTTAAAATAAAGAACATCATTGGGAGTACATCTTCTCGAAATGCTTTTAAAGTTGTGCTTTTGGAAGAACTTCCAAATTTTTTTGCTGGGTACTGTTTTCTTGATAAACAGAGTTGAGAGAGTGCAACAAAAATTTATATAAAGTTTGCCTTAGCGTCATTTTAACATCCTATTCGTTCATATGATTCACGTTGTAAATTAATTCAACTTCTGACTCTATTAAGTCGGCGTAAGTTGCAGTCTGTTAAGGTTTTAAATACAATTAGCCAGCAAAAAAATTGGAAGTTGTTCCACTAACATTTCTTTTAAAGCCCATCCCAGAATCCCCCATCGAGTTTTTTCAACTTCCGATGCAGTCCTTTTGGACAAGTGCACAAACATTTCTTCTAAAGCGCATATTGGGATCCCCCAATGATTTTTTTCTACTTCCGATGCAGTCCTTGTGGACAAGTATTAGAAAGAACGTAATCAGGCTATTTTAAGTGAAAATTTTGTACAATTAAATTTTACGAAAAAAATAGAAAACTAATAAAAAAACTTAAAAAATCGAAATTAATAAAAAAAAGTAATACAAAACAATAAATTTCATCCCCGCGGGGATTTGAACTTGTGCCGTTTGACTTTTTCGCTTCAATGGAAGTTCTTTTGAGAAGGTTTTGCAAATTACGAGAATTTTTAATTTTTTGTTGATTTTTAATGGAAAAAATATATTTATACGAAAATATATGCCGAAAATAAAAACGATGCATGACATAAAAAAATAATTGTTTAGAAAAATATTTGATAAAAAAAAATTGCGGCTGGTGAGATTTGAACCTGCGTTTCTTATTTTTTCGTTCATACTAATAAAGAACATCTCGAGAAGCAATTAGAATGTTATTCATTGGTGCCGTATTACGATCATATCACAAACATTTGAATTGGCCTTTCGATGCTTTATGTTCAATGGCGTTTATGGCTGAGTGTGCTAAGGCGTTCTGGTATGGTGCCTGCAAACCCAGGTTCAACCCTTGGTCGGAGCGAAAAAGTTTTTCAAATTGTAAAAATTAGATAATAGGCAAATAATTGTGTAATAAAACATATGGATAAAAGAAAAAGTGAAATTGGTTGAAAAAAAAATTTTTTTTTGCTTTTTAAATTTCTTCGTTCAAATTAACTTCCAGGGCACAACTTCTAAAGCAATGCAAAGGATCCAAAAAGGGAGTACTTCCGTCCTATGACAAGCCCATGTAAAATTCATTGGAGATGATCCAAGTTAGCACTACTTCCGAATCACAGATTGGGGATCCGAACTACTTTTTTGGAAGCTCTTTTTTTGCTGGGTATTTGTGGATTTATCAATTTTTCTAATCGTTTGGCACTGCTCTTCTTTAATGTGTCTCCAAGAAGTTTACGAATTCATGAGATTCTTTATATTCCCGTTCATAGAACTAATTATGATATTAATGAGCCAATATTGCGGTCTCATCAACTCATTATCTGAAGGCTATAATTTAGATTTCTCCCTTAGTGAAACTGAATTTAATTTAGAAACAATTTATTACTAAATAAACGGTAGTCTGTAAGGGTTCATGTCCATAGACTTAATAAATAAATGAATAAATTGTATGCATGACACAAACGTAAAAGCTCGTTTTAGAATTAACCTAATAATATCCAAAATAGACTTCAGTATGAAAAATTTTTCCTAAGTGTAGGTTAGATTGGTCTAGGTGGCAACCCGATATTACAGGCTTACTTAGACTATTCAGTCCATTGTGATACCACAGTGATGAACTTCTTTGCCCGACTCTCTGTTAAGCTCAATGAGAAGGAACCTCCGTTTTATAGCCGAGTCCATACGTCGTTCCATATTGCGATGAAACCATTTAGAGATTTATCTTGAAGCACAGAAATGTCACGTGCATTACTGAGAGGGTATAATTCACCGCTGAAAAACTTGTTGGTGTTTGGTCGAAACTGGGTTTAAACCTACGACCATGTGTATGCAAGGCAGACATGCTAACCAATGCGCCACGGTGGTATCATGTAGAAGAGTAAACGTTTATCAAAAAAATCTAAACTTTTCTTCCAGGCAAATATCCTTACCGAGGAATGCAAAACGATTGTTGTTTGTCTGAACTTTCGTTTGGGAGAAAAAAAAATTTTGCGTATATAGGGATTTACTAGTGTCTAGCGATGGACAATTCTTTTCGATTGATTAATCTGTTACAATGTTGTTCGGACTAAATTCGAAAACATTTGAAAAATTCTCGCATTTTTTAGTTTGTGCTCTCCAATATGTAACCAAAATATCTTTCAACAGGAGTTTTTTGTTGTCTAGGCAGATTTACCTACAATGTACTTTTATCTGAGGTTTATCTACTCCAGTTTAGTGGGTGTTTGGCGGATGCATTACTTATTGGATAGAGTTTGCGAGGATATAACAACATAGCTGATTTATGGTAAAATCTTGTATTTGTTTAGCAGTGGCACAGCAGTAACAAAAACACTAACTGCCACGCAGATGAAAATAACCAACAATCCAGGATTGTTGATGATTTAACTGTGTACACCACATAAACAAAGTCATCCACAAAATGAACACATATAACCATCGACTTCAGTGCTGTGCACAGTGTCCAAAATAGATGGAAATACAAAATGGATATTCACATTTGGACACAGGATTTTTTTTTTTTGGAGTTTCAAGTGCTGCACTGAAAAAACAGTGAACCTGCCAGGAGAGAAAGTTTTAGTTAACCCTCTAATGCCCCAATTTTTTTTGCCAGCTGGCTAAAAACTCAATGTTAGCGATACAAAATCAAGAAAACGACACAAGAAAAATTTATACGGTAAAATTCAGTATATGCTGCAAAGCCTCTTGAACAGTTTTAACTAATTTTTTTTTTTACCCTGTTTTGTTGGCTTAAGGTGTGTTTTGCTAAAGGCTTCCTCATATAAAGAAGACCGCCTAAAGGCGGTCTTCGTTATATAGAGGGTTAAATTTTAGTTTTAGTTAAGTTTAGAAAAAAACAGATTCATTTTAGAAAATTTTATCTAGACTGTATTAGAAACGCAGATGTCACAGCGATTTCCCAAAAATAAGTAAATAAAGTCAAGAAAATTTATTTGACAAAATTATTATTATTCACCTATTAAAGAAAATTTCGTAGTTTGAAGAAAAAAAGCGGAGATCAAAATATGTCTTTAGTGTCATACGTAGTACAAGGTGGGCGCATTATTGGTAAAAATTACAAATTTTAAAAAATTTGGTGGGAGACACGATTTTAGTTAATCTTTACGCTTCATTTGTGTATAATGTTTTCCTCTGTTTTTATACCCTCCATCATAGGATGGGGGTATATTAACTTTGTCATTCCGTTTGTAACACATCGAAATATTGCTCTAAGACCCCATAAAGTATATATATTCTGGGTCGTGGTGAAATTCTGAGTCGATCTAAGCATGTCCGTCCGTCCGTCCGTCCGTCTGTTGAAATCACACTAACTTCCGAACGAAACAAGCTATCGACTTGAAACTTGGCACAAGTAGTTGTTATCGATGTAGGTCGGATGGTATTGAAAATGGGCCATATCGGTCCACTTTTACGTATAGCCCCCATATAAAGGGACCCTCAGATTTGGCTTGTGGAGCCTCTAAAAGAAGCATATTTCATCCGATCCGGCTGAAATTTGGCATATGTTGTTGGTATATGGTCTCTAACAACCATGCAAAAATTGGTTCACATCGGTCCATAATTATATATAGCCCCCATATAAACCGATCCCCAGATTTGGCTTGCCGAGCCTCAAAGAGAAGAAAATTTCATCCGATCCGGCTGAAATTTGGTACATGATGTTGGTATATGGTCTCTAACAACCATGCAAAAATTGGTCCATATCGGTCCTTAATTATATATAGCCCCCATATAAACCGATTTCCAGATTTGGCTTGTGGAGCCTCTAAGAGAAGCATATTTCATCCGATCCGGCTGAAATTTGGTACATGGTGTTGGTATATGGTATCTAACAATCATGCAAAAATTGGTCCACATCGGTCCATAATTATATATAGCCCCCATATAAACCAATCCCCAGATTTGGCTTGCGGAGCCTCAAAGAGAAGCAAATTTAATCCGATCCGCCTGAAATTTGGTACATTATATTGGTATATGGTCTCTAACAACCATGCAAAAATTGGTCCACATCGGTTCATAATTGTATATAGCCCCCATATAAACCGATCCCCAGATTTGGCTTGCGAAGTCTCCAAGAGAAGCAAATTTCATCCAATCCGGTTGTAATTTGGAACATGATGTTAGTATATGATCTTTAACAACCGTGGCAGAATTGGTCCATATCGGTCCATAATTATATATAGCCGCCATATAAAACGTTCTCTAGATTTGACCTCCGGAGCCTCTTGGAGGAACAAAATTCATCCGATCCGGTTCAAATTAGGAACGTGGTGTTAGTATATGGTCGCTAACAACCATACCAAAATTGGTCCAATCACACAAAAATTGGTCCATATCGGTTCATAATCATGGTTGCCACTAGAGCCAAAAATAATCTACCAAAATTTTATTTCTATAGAAAATTTTGTCAAAATTTTATTTCTAGAGAAGATTTTGTTAAAATTTTATTCGGTTCATAATAAAATTTTCATCATTGTCAGAATTTTATTTCTATAGAAAATGTTGTCAAAATTTTATTTCTAGAGATATTTTTTTTAAAATTTTATTCGGTTCATAATAAAATTTTCATCATTGTCAGAATTTTATTTCTATAGAAAATTTTGTCAAAATTTTATTTCTATAGAAAATTTTGTTCAAATTTTATTCGGTTCATAATCATGGTTGCCACTCGAGCCAAAAATAATCTACCAATATTTTATTTCTATAGAATTTTTTTTTTAAATTTTATTTCTGTAGAAATTTTTGTCAAAATTTTCTTTCTATAAAAAATTTTGTCAAAATTTTTATTTCTATAGAAAATTTTGTGAAAATTTTATTTCTATAGAAAATTTTGTTAAAATTTTATTTCTACTTTTTCAAACTGAATTATATACGTATTGGATCGATCTTTTTTGATTTAATATATACCACGTATGGACTTACATACAATTTAGAAGATGGTGTTAGGAGGTTTTAAGATACCTTGCCATCGGCAAGTGTTACCGCAACTTAGGTCATTCGATTGTGGATGGCAGTGTTTAGAAGAAGTTTCTAAGCAATCCATGATGGAGGGTACATAAGCTTCGGCCTGGCCGAACTTACGGCCGTATATACTTGTTGTTAATTTAACTAACGTACCCATTCCATTTAAGTGTAATTATTTATAGACTTATCTATACACTGAAAGAACAAAGTTTTCTTTTGAAGCTGAAAGAAGAGACAAAGTTTTCTTTTGAAGCCGTAAGTTCGGCCAGGCTGAATCGTATGTACCCTCCACCAAGGATTGTGTAGAAACTTCTATTAAAGAATGCCATCCACAATAGAATTACTTGGGTTGTGATAAGTAGTCTTTTAAATTGTAAGTTAGTCCATACGGGGTATATAGTAGACAAATATGTATATAATTCAGTTCTTGATCGGTATGTACAGGGGAGAGTCTATAAATTATTACGAACCGATATGAACTATTGCGTGGAAAGTAGAGAGCCAGAAGTGAAATATGAAGGCGCTTTATATGGGGACTATATACAATTATGAACTGATATGGACAAATTTTTTGTGATTGGGATTCGGTTTATCTGGAAGCTATATACAGTCGACTCCGCTTTACTGAAACGTTAAAAATGCAGCCATTTAATTTCAGTTATCCGAAGTTTTTGCTAAAGCGGACTACGGATAACTGAAAAAAACTTCCAGTAATGCGAACTTCGGATAACTGAAAAAGTTTCAGTAAAGCGGACTCCGTATAACTGGAAAAAAATCCACTCAATTTCAGTTAACCGAACTTATGACCAATGCTATGTACATAAAATAATAAAAACAAGGTGTTTGATTCCGTGTGTGTGCCATCTACAATTTTACCTTTCAGTTGATTTTATTTACAGAGTGATTTAAACTGTTTTGAAAGTGCCATCTTCACTTGAAATAAAGCGTTCTCAATACGGAGAAGAAAATGTACTCTCTCTCAATAGCGAGAATGTGGCATTTTCAGTAAAGCGAAGTCATACTAATGTGACGAAACTCATTTGAACACAAAAAACTTTTCAGTAATCCGATTTTTTCAGTTAAGCGGAGTTTCACTAAAGCGGAGTAATTTAAATGAAATGGACAGAAAAAACAACTGGGGAATGCGATCGATTTCAGTTATCCGAGGTTTTTCAGTAAAGCGCATTGCGCTAAAGCGGAGTCGACTGTATACAGTGCTGCCGCTACTACTTCAATCGAAGTATTTTGCTTCGTTTTCACAAAATTTCCTTCGTCACTCCTTCTTCCAAAAATCTGCTTCACTTTTTGTTCTGCTTCGAATTTTTAAATTTTTCCCCATATTACCTAATTGCTTTTTCTATTCCTTTAATTACGATGTACATAGTGGTTTTAATCATTGAACATATGCAAACCCTATTTTTCGTCGATGGAAAGACAACCCTTTATTTTTGCTTTGTACAAGTGTCAATGCGTGAACTGTCAAATTGTTGTGAGTAAATAACGTGTGGACATGTGATGTGCAATTATAAATTCCTTAATATCTTTAGCAAAGGAATACGCTCACCGACGCTAATGTTTTGTTTTCAAAAATGTATGCTACTTCAATTTTATTCAATCTACTCCACTTTTTTCCAAAATCTATTTCAATAAATTTTTGACTAGCGGCAGCACTGTATATATAATTATAAACTGATTACCGTAACACGGCCAGTTTCGCTGCGCCTTCCGAAGCGTATTTGTCGGAACATTTTGCGTTAACTTAGTCAACCATATCCTTCGTGCTGCAAACAAAATCGAAAAGATTTGAATTCTTTCAAACAAATCAGACTACTTGCTTTTTCGTTTATAGGTTCAAATACGGCGGATATGCATATGTAAAATGTCTTAAAAAATGTCGGGCAGAGGGAGTACCCTTTCCTCCAATTTTTATACCCTAAACCACATAGTGGTCAGGGTATAATAAGTTTGATCGGCCAAAAAATGTGTCTACCAGAAATATTAATTTTAGACCCCATAAAATATATACCGATCGACTCAGAATCACCTCCTGAGTCGAACTAGCGCTTGGTGTCCGTCCGTCCGTCCGTCCGTCCGTCTGTCCATGTATTTGTTGTTCACAGGATTCCGGTCGCAATTATTGACCGATTTTGATGAAATTTGGTACAGGGAGTTTTTTGGGCACAAGGAAGAAATCGGATCAAGTTTTGAATTTGGAAGAAATCGGATCAAGTTTAGATATAGCTCCCATATATATGTATCGCCCGATTTCTACAAATGGGGTCACGTTGCGCGTTTTTTCAAACGGATAATCACCAAATTTGGCAAAAGGTAATATTTTCCATCGCCCTTCGAATCTGCAAAATTTCATCCAAATCGGTTCAGATTTAGATATAGCTCTCATATATATGTATCGCCCGATTTTCCCAAATTTGGCCACAAAACCTTTATTTATCAACCGATCTTACTCAAAGTGGGCTAAATATAATCTTCTATAGCACTAACTATATGTGCAAAAAACCATCGAAATCGGTTCAGATTTAGCTATAGCTCCCATATATATGTACCGCCCGATTTTTATAAATGTGGCCATAAAACCCTTATTTATCAACCGATCTTACCCAAATTTGGCTAAATGTAGTCTTCTATATCACTAACTATATGTGCAAAAAATCATCGAAATCGGTTCAGATTTAGATATAGCTCCCATATACATGTATAGCCCGATTTTCCCAAATTTGGACATAGAACCCTTATTTATTAACCGATCTTACTAAAAGTTGGCTAGACCCAGTCCTCTATAGTACTAACTATATGTGCAAAATTTCATCGAAATCGGTTCAGATGTAGATATAGCTCCCATATATGTATCACCCGATTTTTAAAAATTCGCCCCTAATAACCTTATGTTTGACCATACAGGCCTCATTTCTTAACTGATCTTACTCAAATCTTGCACAAGGTAACCTTTTGTGGTATTAATCAAACCCGAACAATATTATGCAAATTGGTACATATTTACATATAGCTTCCATATATATGCATCGCTCGATTTTCCCAAATTTGGCCATAGTACTCTTATTTATTAACCAATGTTACTCAAATTTCAAATTTTGATGTGCTAGCCGATCGTACTTATACGTACTTGTAGCTCTTACATAAGATTATTGCTCGATTTTTACAAATTTGGATTTATTACCCACACTAATAGAACTATTTTCTCTTTTTTAATAATGGGCTCAACATTAGTGGCATACTAACTCCGTAGGTGCAATATCAACTACAGCCAGTGTTGCTAGAAGTAGGGAAAATTCCCTATATATAGGGTTTTTCTAATATTTAGCGTCCTGTAGGGACGTAGGGCCACAATGTTGGACATTTTCACTCAACACAATTTGTAATAATTTTTACATTTTGGTGGCTCTAGAGGAGGAAATTAGAAGCCGGCAAGGCTTGATCTTTAATAATGTGTTGTAAACTTTATTCCTGTAGAAAATTTTGTCAACATTTTATTTCTATAGAACATTTTGTCAAAATTGTATTTCTATAAAAAAATTTTTCCAAATATTATTTCTATAAAAAATTTTCTCAAAATTTTATTTCTGTGGAATTTTTTCTCAAAATTTTATTTCTATAGAATTTATTGTCGAAATTTTATTTCTATAGAAAAATTTCTCACAAAAATTTGTTTATAGAAACTTTTTCCAAAATTTGGGTAGAATTCTACCAACTGTGGCAACCGTGGTGGTAATACAAATTTGTATTCTAAGTTATATGCGTTGCATATTCATGTTTTAAGATAATAAAGTACTTAGAACCATTTTTGTTTTGTAAATTTAACGAATAATATAGTAGGGTAGTAAAATTGTTTGGGAATGTATGGGAAAGTAGGGAACTTTTTTTGACATTGTAGGGTAAACCGAACATTTTCCCTGGCAACATTGACTATGAGCTATAGTCAGATTGACACAAAGCACCCATAGACATGTACCCCTTCATTTTCTTGAAGATGCAACTGCGGTTCATCTCGCAGAACTATATGTCACCCCACAAATGCTTATGATTACTAATTCTGTAATGTTACCTTAGGGTATGATATAGTCGGCCCCGCCCGACTTTCTACTTTACTTACTTGTTTTAATAATGTTCTGTATTCAAGTAGTTGGACAATCTTTTATATTTCTTGTGAATTTTAAGTGTGGTTTGTCAAGGAAAGGTATCCTTCTCCTCAACATATCTGAAAATTAAGCACTATATTATAATAACATACAAAGAATTACTGTTTCCCATCCAATAAATCGGAAAAAGCAAAAGTAGTAAAAAATTTGACCACATAATCATTTGCTAAAATGTTGGAAAATGATGCACCCTCCACGTTGGCTGCCAATTTCATGCAACTCTCTACTTTCAATTTAAGAAAAAAAAACGGACAAAAGGGAACCCTCTCCCCACCTTCGCTCCACTCCGACCTGATATCGGACTATCACGTACCCTATATTAATTTCACAACTACTCAATGGTCCCTATAAATTCTATCGAAGTAAATCGACAAACTTTATTCCACTTTTCCCCTTCCCCAACCAGATATCGAAAAATCATATACTAATTTAAAATACATGTATAAATTTAATCACCTCCTCCCACGTTCCCTGTAAATTTCAAGTAGATCGGAGATGTTTAAATTTTGCTCTATTGTTTTAAAGGGTCACTTTCCCCGATACAATATCGACAAACACCGTAGTGAATAGCACCCCTAACCTTCCCTGAAAATTCTTGAAACTTTCCTTCAAGTGTGGGGCAAGGAAGGTTGCCTCTTCGTTTATAATTTCAAGTAACTCGGTAAAGTTTAATTGTTTCTCTGTATGTTATTAAGAGAAGCGAATGTCTCCCTATGTCCTTTTATTTTTATCAAAAAATCAGGAACCTGATATAAATTTCATAACTTCATCCATTTTCTCCATAAAATTTCAGTCGGGGGAGTTTAGTTTTGTTTTCACTGTACTTTAAAAAAAGAGTCGGGCAAAGGGGTGGTCCCCTCACCGACCAAATATCGAAAAATAATGTAGCGGATTTTTGACTAAATGCCAACCCCAACATTCAATGAAAATTTCAAGCAAATCGCATCATTTTGTTCCAAGTTTCAAATAGTAGTGCAAGGGGCAGGCCCCCCTCCCCATCCACATATGAAATCATCAGGTACCCCATATTAATTCCATAACCTCACCGCATGTTCTCTGTAAATCTCAGATAATTTTGAGAATTTTAGTTTTTTTCACTGTACTTTAAAAAAAGTCGAACAAATGGAGGTCCCCCTCCGCCACAAATATCGAAATATAAAGTAGCGGATCTTTGTCTAGATGCCAATCCCAACCTTCAATGAAAATTTCAAGCAAATCGGTCAACTTTGGTCCAATTTTCAAAAAGTACGACAAAGGGGAGGTCCCCCTCCGCGACCAGGTGTCAAAAAATAAGGTACCCTATTTTCACCACATGAACGCCCCCTACGATCTCTGAAAGTTTCAAGTAAATCGGTTCAGCCGGAAAAAGCAAAAGTAGTAAAAAATTTGACCACATAATCATTTGCTAAAATGTTGGAAAATGATGCACCCTCCACGTTGGCTGCCAATTTCATGCAACTCTCTACTTTCAATTTAAGAAAAAAAACGGACAAAAGGGAACCCTCTCCCCACCTTCGCTCCACTCCGACCTGATATCGGACTATCACGTACCCTATATTAATTTCACAACTACTCAATGGTCCCTATAAATTCTATCGAAGTAAATCGACAAACTTTATTCCACTTTTCCCCTTCCCCAACCAGATATCGAAAAATCATATACTAATTTAAAATACATGTATAAATTTAATCACCTCCTCCCACGTTCCCTGTAAATTTCAAGTAGATCGGAGATGTTTAAATTTTGCTCTATTGTTTTAAAGGGTCACTTTCCCGGATACAATATCGACAAACACCGTAGTGAATAGCAACCCCAACCTTCCCTGAAAATTCTTGAAACTTTATATAACATCCCAGCTAGCATCTATATAGATATGGAATAATTTTGACATGGTTGTTAGAGACTATATAACATACATACACCACGTACTAACTTTCAACCGGATCGGATGCAATTTGCTCCTCCAAGAGGTTTCGGAGGTCAAATTTGGGAATCGGTTTATATGGGGGCTATATATAATTATGGACCGATATGGACCAATTGTTGCATTGTTGTTAGTGACCATATATTAATACCACGTATCAAATTTCAACCGAATCGGATGAATTTTTCTCTTCCAAGAAGCTCCGGAGGTCAAATCTGGGGATCGGTTTTTATGGGGGCTATATATAATTATGGACCGATATGGACCAATTGTTGCCTGATTCTTACAGGTCAGATACTAACACCACGTACTAAATTTCAACCGGATCGGATGAAATTTGTTCCACCAAGAAGCTCTGGAATTAAAATCTGGGGATAGGTTTATATGGGAGCTATATATAATTGTGGACCGATATTGATACATTTTTTTACGGTTGTTAGAGACCATAGGCTTACACCACGTAGCAAATTTCAACCGGATCGAATGAAGTTTGCTCTTCCAAGAGACTACGGAGGCCAAATCTGGAGAACGGTTTATATGGGGGCTATATATAATTACGGACTGATATGGACCAATTTTTGCATGGATGTTAGAGACATATACTAACACCACGTTCCACATTTGAAACGGATAGGATGAATTTTGCTCTTCCAAGAGGCTCCGGAGTTCAAATCTGGAGAACAGTTTATATGTGGGCTATAGTTATGGACTGATATAGACCAATTCTCGCACGGTTGTTAGATACCATATACTAACACCATGTTCCATATTTCAACCGGATCGGATGAAATTTGCTTCTCTTAGAGGCTCCGCATGCCAAATCTAGGGATCGGTTTATATGGGGGTATATATAATTATGAACCGATGGGCTATATATAATTACGGACCGATATGGACCAATTCTGGCACGGTTGTTAGAGACCATATACCAAAAAAAGGGCTGTGGAAAATTTCGAAAAAACACATATAATACAAATTTACTATAAACAAAAAATTTTACTACGGATTTTTTCGGGGTATGCACAATTATACCGCTAAGTTTTTTTTTAGTATTCGTAACTTGATCTTCAACATATTGGTGATGCTCACTCGTATATTTATAAACGGATTTATTTCCCCTGACATTATTAGTTTTTTTTTATGGCTGAAGTTTTCAATGAATATCAATTTCAACATGCGTTAATTTTTGGTATTGATACACTGTGTGAGCATACTCAAATCAAGTACTTTTGTTTGGTATTTGTACCACCAATAGAGATTAAAAGAACAATCTACTACTACTCGTTAAATTGGTTATCATATTTTCCATGGAAACGCAGCACTGTGCTTCCAGGGCATCACATGTAAATGCTCTCTCGAGTATTGGAGAGTAGCAGTTTTAAAGGATTTAGGTTTTAGTGGATTTCGAAATGTTTTGAATAACTTATGTCGGTATGTTTTGGTTCTGTTGGTTTTGGATGGTTCAGTTGTCCCAGTCCTAGATTTTGGCATACGAGAGGGGTGTGTGCTACGGATTGTTTTAGTTTCACAAGCCACCAGTGGCAATGTTGGTTTTAAAGGGAAATTGATTTGAAAAGTTTTTCTAAATATTTTTCGAGGGAGTTGTTTGAAAACAAAACCAAATGTTCTTTTGCTTCTTTCATAAGCGCTGTAATCTGTAGAGAAAAAGGGCATTTGGATATGTCACATAACAAATATGAATGATATTCATGTGCAAATACTCCAAGGAGTTTGTTAACGAATGGATTAATTTTGACAAAAAAAAAAAACAAACAAAATAAAAACGACAAATTTGCCAAAATGAAAAGGTTATGAAAGAACATATTAAAGAGTAAAAACAAAAGGCGTATGTCAAATGAACGATATGAAAAGGAATATTGATGTTATTCAAGTTTGTTTTTGCAGAGTATGAAATAAATCCAAATTTGAAATTCTGACTTAATTTTTGACAAAGTTTTGACTTTTCTTCTATAAATTGGAAAGCAAACAGCATCATAACATTGGTTTTGCTAATTAGAGGGTTACGGGCATAATAAATAACAAAAGCTTTGGATATAATTTTTTATAAAAGAGATATTGATGATGGATATGATTGTACAATTTTTGGAGATCTACGAGAGTGGAGGGCAAATATGTTTGTAAACTTTTTCCAGTTAATAAATTATTGATATCAAGTATTTATATACGGCCGTAAGTTCGAAGCTTATGTACCCTCCACCATGGATTGCGTACAAACTTCGTCTAAACACTGCCATCCACAATCGAATTACTTGAGTTGCGGTAACGCTTGCCGATGGCAAGGTATCTTAAAACCTCCTAACACCGTCTTTTAAATTGTAAGTAAGTGCATGCGTGGTATATATTAAATTAAACAAGTATATATGGCCGTAAGTTCGGCCAGGCCGAAGCTTATGTACCCTCCACCATGGATTGCGTAAAAACTTCTTCTAAACGCTGCCATCCACAATCGAATTACTTCAGTTGCGGTAACGCTTGCCGATGGCAAGGTATCTTAAAACCTCCTAACACCGTCTTCTAACATAAATTGTAAGTAAGTCCATAAGTGGTATATATATTAAATCAAACAAGTATATACGGCCGTAAGTTCGGCCAGGCCGAAGCTTATGTACCCTCCATCATGGATTGCGTAGAAACTTCTTCTAAACACTGCATTCCACAATCGAATTACTTAAGTTGCGGTAACGCTTGCCGATGGCAAGGTATCTTAAAACATCCTAACACCATCTCCTAAATTGTATGTAAGTCCATACGTGGTATATATTAAATCAAACAAGTATATACGGCCGTAAGTTCGGCCAGGCCGAAGCTTATGTACCCTCCATCATTGATTGCGTAGAAACTTCTTCTAAACACTGCCATCCACAATCGAATTACTTATGTTGCGGTAACGCTTGCCGATGGCAAGGTATCTTAAAACCTCCTAACACCATCTTCGAAATTGTATGTCCATACGTGGTATATATTAAATCAAAAAAGATCGATCCTATACGTATATAATTCAGTTTGACAAAGTAGACATAAAATTTTGACAAAATTTTCTACAGAAAGAAAATATTAAAAAATTTTCTATGGAAACAAAATTTTCACAAAATTTTCTATAGAAATAAAAATTTTGACAAAATTTTCTATAGAAAGAAAATTTTGGCAAAAATTTCTACGGAAATAAAATTGTAACAAAATTTTCTATAGAAATAAAATCTTGGTCGATTATTTTTGGCTCGAGTGGCAACTATGATTATGAACCGAATAAAATTTTGAAAAAATTTTCTATAGAAATAAAATTTTGACAATGATGAAAATTTTATTTTGAACCGAATAAAATTTTAACAAAATTTTCTCTAGAAATAAAATTTGGACAAAATTTTCTATAGAAACAAAATTTTGGTAGATTATTTTTGGCTCTAGTGGCAACCATGATTATGAACCGATATGGACCAATTTTTGTGTGATTGGACCTATTTTGGTATGGTTGTTAGCGACCATATACTAACACCACGTTCCTAATTTGAACCGGATCGAATGAATTTTGCTCCTCCAAGAGGCTCCGGAGGTCAAATCTGGAGAACGTTTTATATGGGGGCTATATATAATTATGGACCGATATGGACCATGTTCCAACATGTACAACCGGATAGGATGAAATTTGCTTCTCTTTGAGGCTCTGCAACCCAAATCTGGGGATCGGTTTATATGGGCGCTTTATATAATTAAGGACCGATATGGACCAATTTTTGCATGGTTGTTAGAGACCATATACCGACATCATGTACCAAATTTCAGCCGGATCGGATGAAATTTGCTTCTCTTTTAGGCTCCGCAAGCCAAATCTGGGGATCGGTTTATATGGGGGCTATATATAATTATGGACCGATGTGGACCAATTTTTGCTTGGTTGGTAGAGACCATATACTAACAGCATGTACCAAATTTCAGCCGGATCGGATGAAATTTGCTTCTCTTAGAGCAATCGCAAGCCAAATTTGGGGGTCCGTTTATATGGGGGCTATACGTAAAAGTGGACCGATATGGATCAATTTTTGCATGGTTGTTAGAGACCATATACCAACACCATATATAAAATTTCAGCCGGATCGGATGAAATATGCTTCTGTTAGAGGCTCTACAAGCCAAATCTGAGGGTCCCTTTATATGGGGGCTATACGTAAAAGTGGACCGATATGGCCCATTTTCAATACCATCCGACCTACATCGATAACAACTACTTGTGCCAAGTTTCAAGTCGATAGCTTGTTTCGTTCGGAAGCTAGCGTGATTTCAACAGACGGACGGACGGACGGACATGCTTAGATCGACTCAGAATTTCACCACGACCCAGAATATATATACTTTATGGGGTCTTAGAGCAATATTTCGATGTGTTACAAACGGAATGACAAAGTTAATATACCCCCATCCAAAATTTTCTATAGAAATAAAATTTTCACAAAATTTTCTATAGAAATAAAAATTTTGACAAAATTTTCTATAGAAAGCAAATGTTGACAAAAATTTCTACAGAAATAAAATTTTAACAAAATTTTCTATAGACATAAACTCTTGACAAAATTTTCTATAGAAATAAAATCTTGGTAGATTATTTTTGGCTCGAGTGGCAACCATGATTATGAACCGAAAAAAATTTAAACACAATTATCTATAGAAATAAAAATTTTGACAAAATTTTCTATAGAAATAAAATTTTGGCAATGATGAAAATTTTATTATGAACGGAATAAAATTTTAACAAAATTTTCTTTAGAAATAAAATTTTGACAAAATTTTCTATAGAAATAAAATGTTGACAAAATTTTCTATAGAAATAAAATTTTGGTAGGTTATTTTTAGCTCTAGTGGCAACCATGATTATGAACCGATATGGACCAATTTTTGTGTGATTGGACCAATTTTGGTATGGTTCTTAGCGAACACATACTAACACCACGTTCCTAATTTGAACCGGATCGGATGAATTTGGCTCCGGAGGTCAAATCTGGAGAACGTTTTATATGGGGCCTATATATAATTATGGACCGATATGGACCAATCCTAGCACGGTTGTTAAAGATCATATACTAACACCATGTTCCAAATTACAACCGGATTGGATGAAATTTGCTTCTCTTTGAGACTTCGCAAGCCAAATCTGGGGATCGGTTTATATGGAATCCGATGTGGACCAATTTTTGCATGGTTGTTAGAGATCATATACCAACATGATGTACCAAATTTCAGCCGGATTGGATGAAATTTGCTTCTCTTTGAGGCACCGCAAGCCAAATCTGGGGATCGGTTTATATGGGGGGCTATATATAATTCTGGACCGATGTGGACCAATTTTTGCATGATTGTTAGAGACCATATACCAACACCATGTACCAAATTTCAGCCGGATCGGATGAAATATGCTTCTCTTAGAGGCTCCACAAGCCAAATCCGAGGGTCCCTTTATATGGGGGCTATACGTTAAAGTGGACTGATATGCCCCAATACCATCCGACCTACATCGATAACAACTACTTGTGCCAAGTTTCAAGTCGATAGCTTGTTTCGTTCGGAAGTTAGCGTGATTTCAACAGACGGACGGAGGGACGGACGGACATGCTTAGATCGACTCAGAATTTCACCACGACCCAGAATATATATACTTTATGGGGTCTTAGAGCAATATTTCGATGTGTTACAAACGGAATGACAAAGTTAATATACCCCCATCCTATGATGGAGGGTATAAAAATACCGATTAAATACGTATATATGAGTAATTCAGTTTGACAAAATGTTCTATAGAACTAAAGTTTTGACAAAATTTTCTATAGAAATGTAATTTTAACAAAATTTTCTATAGAAATAAAATTTTAACAAAATTTTCTATACAAATAAAATTTTGACAAAATTTTCTATAGAAATAAAATTTTGACAAAAGTTTCTATAGAAATAAAATTTTGGTAGATTATTTTTGGCTCGAGTGGCAACCATGATAATGAACCGATATGGACCAATTTTTGTGTGATTGGAGATCGGCTATATATAACCACAGACCGATATGGACCAATTTTGATATGGTTGTTAGCGGTCATATACAAACACCACGTTCCAAATTTGAACCGGATCGGATGAATTTTGCTCCTCCAAGAGGCTCCGGAGGTCAAATCTGGCGATCGGTTTATATGGGGGCTATATATAATTGTGAACCAATGTGCACCAATTTTTGCATGGATGTTAGATACCATATACTAACACCACGTTCCACATTTGAACCGGATAGGATGAACTTTGCACCTCCAAGACGCTCCGGAGTTCAAATCTGGAGAACGGTTTATATGTGGGCTATATATAGTTATGGACTGATATAGACCAATTCTCGCACGGTTGTTAGAGACCATATACTAACACCATGTTCCATATTTCAACCGGATCGGATGAAATTTGCTTCTCTTTGAGGCTCCGCATGCCAAATCTGGGGATCGGTTTATATGGGGGCTATATATAATTATAAACCGATGTGGACCAATTTTTGCATGGTTGTTAGAAACCATATACCAAAACCATGTACCAAATTTCAGCCGGATCGGATGAAATATGCTACTTTTAGAAGCTCCGCAAGCCAAATCTGAGGGTCCGTTTATATGGGAGCTATACGTAAAAGTGGACCGATATGGCCCATTTGCAATACCATCTGACCTACATCAATAACAACTACTTGTTCCAAGCTTCAAGTCGATAGCTTGTTTCGTTCGGAAGTTAGCGTGATTTCAACAGACGGACGGACGGACATGCTTAGATCGACTCAGAATTTCACCACGACCCAGAATATATATACTTTATGGGGTCTTAGAGCAATATTTCTATGTGTTACAAATGGAATGACAAAGCTAATATAGCCCCGATCCTATGGTGGAGGGTAAAAAAGTTCCAACAAATGGTGTACAATTGCCTTAATTTTTTGCTCACCAATGATATCAGATAACCCTGAAGAAGATGAGACATTTGTTATCATATCACGGTGCCAATGGTTCATGATTTGGTCTTTTTCCCATTTCTATGTCTGGACTGCTATTATTTTTTATTCTCCAAAACTATTTTAGTTCTGCCATTTCAATGTTATCCTCCCCCATTTCTTTAACATAGCTGATGGGACGTCTCTGTTCTATAATGAATCTTTATCGCCGACAGAGTGCTTCTTTTGGTACATAGAAAAAATTAAAAACAAGGTGTCGTTTAAACTGTAGTGGTGGAGTTTCCTTTTCTGGTGGGGACAAGTTAACCAAGCAATCAGTATTAGCAAGGAGTAATGGTGCTCTTGTTTTTGCTTGATTTTTTTTCAAATTTTGCTGTTTTGGAGATTTCTTCCTTTGCAATTAAAAAGGTAAAAACCTTTGCCGTTTCTTGTTATATTTTCCTGTTCGGGATAAACGGTATAATAGGCGGATCATTCGATTTGAGTCAATTAAAAGCAAACGATTTACATAATTTTTTACAAAATCTTTTATAGAAATAAAACTTTGACAAATCTTCTATAGAAATAAAATTTTGACAAAATTTTCTCTAGAAAAAAAATTTTGACAAATTTTCCTCTACAAATAAAATTTTGACAAATTTGTCTCTAGAAATTTGTCATTGAGCTTAACATCGCATCTGGCATCACTCAGTGATAAGAGAGAAGTTTACCAATATGGTATCACAATGGATTGAATAGTCTAAGTGAGCCTGATGCTTCGGGCTGCCACCTAACCTAACCTAACCTAACCTAACCTTCTCTAGAATTAAAATTATGACAATTTTTTCTCTAGAAATAAAATACTGTAAAAATTCTCTATAGAAACAAATTTTGACAAAACTTTCTAAAGAAACAAAATTTTGACAAAATTTTCTATAGAAATAAAATTTTGACACAATTTTCTATAGAAATAAAATTTTGACAAAATTGCCTATAGAAATAAAATTTTGACAAAATTTTCTATAGAAATAAAATTTTATTTGTTGTGTTAATCTCAGCTTTAAAACCATTGTGTTGATTAAACTACAAGAGTAGTAACGGAGGAAAAGACTGTTTGTCAAATTTATTTAGGCAAAACCCTATAGACTGCAAGATGGTTGGATGGACGCACGTTTCGGAATTACCATTTTCTATAGAAATAAAATTTTGACAAAATTATCTATAAAAGTAAAATTTTAACAAAATTTTCTTTAGAAATAAAATTTTGACAAAATTTTCTATAGAAATAATGATTTAACAAAATTTTCGATAGAAATAAAATTTCAACAAAATTTTCTATAGAAATAAAATTTTGACAAAATTTTGTACAGAAATAAAATTTTGTCAAACCTTTCTATGGAAATAAAATTTTGACAAAATTTTTTATAGAAATAAAATTTGAACAAAATTTTCTATAGAAATAAAATTTTGTATAGAAATAAAATTTTGACAAAACTTTCTATGGAAATAAAATTTTGACAAAATAAAAAAGAAGTAACAATTTGATCAAATATTTTTGATTTTGAAATAAATTTTTGACACAGATTTTCTATAAAAATAAAATTTTAACAAAGTTTTCCATACAAATAACATTTTAACAAAATTTTCTATAGAAAAAAATTTTGACAATATTTTTCTATGGACATAAAATTTTGACAAAATTTTCTATGGAAATAAAATTTTGGCAAAATTTTCTATACAAATAAAATTTTGCCAAAATTTTCTATAGAAATAAAATCTTGACAAAATTGTCTATAGAAATAAAATTTTGACAAAATTTTCTGTAGAAAGAAAATTTGACAAAATGTTCTATAGAAACAAAATTTTGACAACATTTTCTGTAGAATCAAAATTTTGACAAAATTTTCAACAGAAATAAAATTTTGACAAAATTTTTTATAGAAATAAAATTTTGACAAAATTTTCTATAGAAATAAAATTTTATTTGTTGTGTTAATCTCAGCTTTAAAACCATTGTGTTGATTAAACTACAAGAGTAGTAACGGAGGAAAAGAATGTTTGTCAAATTTATTTAGGCAAAACCCTATAGACTGCAAGATGGTTGGATGGACGCACGTTTCGGAATTACCATTTTCTATAGAAATAAAATTTTGACAAAATTATCTATAAAAGTAAAATTTTAACAAAATTTTCTATAGAAATAAAATTTTGACAAAATTTTCTATAGAAATAATGATTTAACAAAATTTTCTATAGAAATAAAATTTCAACAAAATTTTCTATAGAAATAAAATTTTGACAAAATTTTGTACAGAAATAAAATTTTGCCAAACCTTTCTATGGAAATAAAATTTGAACAAAATTTTCTATAGAAATAAAATTTGAACAAAATTTTCTATAGAAAAAAAATTTTGACAAAATAAAAAAGAAGTAACAATTTGATCATATATTTTTGCTTTTGAAATAAATTTTTGACACAGATTTTCTATAAAAATAAAATTTTAACAAAGTTTTCCATAGAAATAACATTTTAACAAAATTTTCTATAGAAAAAAATTTTGACAATATTTTTCTATGGACATAAAATTTTGACAAAATTTTCTATGGAAATAAAATTTTGACAAAATTTTCTATACAAATAAAATTTTGCCAAAATTTTCTATACAAATAAAATTTTGCCAAAATTTTCTATACAAATAAAATTTTGCCAAAATTTTCTATAGAAATAAAATCTTGACAAAATTGTCTATAGAAATAAAATTTTGACAAAATTTTCTGTAGAAAGAAAATTTGACAAAATGTTCTATAGAAACAAAATTTTGACAACATTTTCTATAGAAACAAAATTTTGACAAAATTTTCAATAGAAATAAAATTTTGACAAAATTTTTTATAGAAATAACATTTTAACAAAATTTTCTATAGAAATAAAATTTTGACAAAATTTTGTATAGAAATAAAATTTTGAAAAAACTTTCTATGGAAATAAAATGTTGACAAAATATAATAGAATTAACAATTTGATCAAATATTTTTGATTTAGAAATAAATTTTTGACACAGTTTTTCTATAGAAATAAAATTTTAACAAAGTTTTCCATACAAATAACATTTTAACTAAATTTTCCATAGAAAAAAAATTTTGACAATATTTTTCTATTGACATAAAATTTTGAAATAATTTTCTATGGAAATAAAATTTTGAAAAAATTTTCTATATAAATAAAATTTGCCAAAATATTCTATAGAAATAAAATCTTGACAAAATTTTCTATAGAAATAAAAGTTTGACAAAATTTTGTATAGAATTAAAATTTTGACAAAATTTTCTATAGAAATAAAATTTTAAGAAAATTTTCTATAGAAATAAAATTTTGACAAAATTTTCTATAGAAATAAAATTTTGACAAAATTTTCTATAGAAATAAAATTTTAACAAAATTTTCTATAGAAATAAAATTTTGACAAAATTTTCTGTAGAAACAAAATTTGACAAAATTTTCTATAGAAACAAAATTTTTACAAAATTTTCTATAGAAACAAAATTTTGTCAAAATTTTCTATAGAAATAAAATTTTGGCAAAATTTTTTATAGAAATAACATTTTAACAAAATTTTCTATAGAAGTAAAATTTTAATTTTAATAAAATAATTTCATTAAAATTGAGCCAACGAAAAATTTTCATTTATATAACGAAATGTTTTCATTAATATATTGAAAATATTCGTTAGTTGTATGCAACGTTACCTTGATTAACAGAAAATGCGTTATAATAATGAATTGATTTATAAAAACGTCTTTGTTTAGGAATCAAGACCAAAATCCTTACGTGGATCAAAGTAAATATTTTTCCAGTGTATATGTAATTAGGTAGCTTTATTTAATGTGATATATTAACTGACCACTTTCCATGGGTAATGTTTAAAGATCAACACTATTACTACTAACGTATCTAGCCCATTTTGGGTATTAGAGATTTTGTGTAATTTTGTCTTTGTTGAAAAAGGGCAAGTGGTATTCGTCCTAACCATTCGGTTTCTATTGATTTGCTTGTTTTATTTTTTGTTTTTTAGATATTTCGAAGCTAAAGAAATCAACAGTCAAAAAAGTGCTGCAATATGTCGTTGTGTCTGCTATGAGGAGAGTTCGGAAGAGTTTTATGTCGTCGTTATGTTTCATTGGTGTAAACCGGTCTTTGAGGTTTACGCCATGACTGTTGCAGCTTCAGGACCAAAATAAATAAAATACACAAAAAAACTCCAAGAGTCAACGTTTTGAAGTTTGGTTTAAAGGTTGTTACGTTTTTTGTTGTTTTGTTGCCATTTCTTCTCGTTTTCGTTTTGACCACGATTTTTCAAGTTTTTCGTTTTTGCTGCTGCTGCTGCTGTTAGGAGTTTGGAAGTTTTGCCAGGTTTGTCTTGTTTATCTTCGAGTCTTCCCTACCTTCCTGTCTGACTGGCTCAATGACTGTAAAGCATTGCTTGTAATGTTCCATAATTTCATCGTCAAACTAAAGTTGCCCGCCCGTTGCCATTGACAGTGTCATTTGATATTGTCCTTTGGGAATTTTATTAAAGTGTCTAAATGTAAAGATTTAAGCATTTTTGCCTTTTGGGTTGTTTGCTTTTCATTTGCTCCCACTTTTTTTTGTTGTGGATGCCACAATAACTATTTTTGCCACTAACGAGCAAACATGTATTTGAAGCATTGTGTCGCGTTCGCTGTCTCAATCGTCATGGATCGAGAAGATGTTACCTTCTTTCTTCTTGGTTTCGTCAAAGAATGAATTCATGAGACACAATCACATCATACACATTTTGACAGACAACTCAAATGAGCTTCTCAAATTGGCTAAGTGCTGAAGAACAACGTTAGCGCAGTGTCAATGTCAAAGAACTTGAATATTTTCGTACCTACACCGAGAAAAGAAATGTATTTAGATGCAAGGATTTTATCTAGGTTTTAAGTTAGGTTCCGTTAAAGTGACAGTCCGATTTATTTTCAAGCTAACTTACATGAACATGAACGCAAAATACCTATTACATATAGGCACTTCTAGTTTTTACCGTTGAGCACAACCGATTATTTTCTTTCTGTTGAAACAACCTGATTGTTCCAAACACAATAGCAGACGGCTTGAGTTAACATTTTCAGATCCGCCAGTAATTTAAAGCTGTATGTCCCTAAAATTCGCTTACACCTTACACCAAATACAGGACACTCACACAAAAGGTGACAGCTCATACAGTAGTCAATAGTGGTATCTGCCGTCTTGAGAACACTAGCATATCTAGTGAGCGGTTTAAGTTTGAATGGGGTCATAACATGTTGGCTGATAAGTCCCCGGTCTAACAAAGAGAAACACATTTTTTTGTCAAAATTTGTTTTTATTATTCAACATAGTTTCCTTCAAGAGCGATACAACGATTATAACGACCTTCCAATTTTTTGATACCATTTTGGTAGTACTCCTTCGGTTTTGCCTCAAAATAGGCCTCAGTTTCGGCGATCACCTCTTCATTGCAGCCAAATTTTTTCGCTGCGAACATCCTTTTGAGGTCTGAGAACAAGAAAAAGTCGCTGTTGGCCAGATCTGGAGAATACGGTGGGTGGGGAAGCACTTCGAAGCCCAATTCATGAATTTTTGCCATCGTTCTCAATGACTTGTGACACGGTGCGTTGTCTTGGTGGAACAACACTTTTTTCTTCTTCATATGGGGCCGTTTTGCCGCAATTTCGGCCTACAAACGCTCCAATAACGCCATATAATAGTCACTGTTGATGGTTTTTCCCTTCTCAAGATAATCGATAAAAATTATTCCATGCGCATCCCAAAAAAACAGAGGCCATTACTTTGCCAGCGGACTTTTGAGTCTTCCCACGCTTCGGAGACGGTTCACCGGCCGCTGTCCACTCAGCCGACTGTAGATTGGACTCAGGAGTGTAGTGATGGAGCCATGTTTCATCCATTGTCACATATCGACGGAAAAACTCGGGTGTATTACGAGTTAACAGCTGCAAACACCGCTCAGAATCATCAATACGTTGTTGTTTTTGGTCAAGTGTGAGCTCGCGCGGCACCCTTTTTGCACAGAGCTTCCATATATCGAAATATTGATGAATTATATGACCAACACGTTCCTTTGATATCTTTAAGGCCTCTGCTATCTCGATCAACTTCATTTTACGGATTTTGTGAATTTTTTTGATGTTTTCGTCGGTAACCACCTCTTTCGGGCGTCCACTGCGTTCACCGTCCTCCGTGCTCATTTCACCACGCTTCAATTTTGCATACCAACCAATTATTGTTGATTTCCCTGGGACAGAGTCCGGAAACTCATTATCAAGCCAAGTTTTTGCTTTCACCGTATTTTTTCCCTTCAGAAAACAGTATTTTATCAAAACACGAAATTCCTTTTTTTCCATTTTTTTTCACAATAACAAAAGTTGCTTCACAAAAGACGCTCTATCTCACAAACTAATTGACTTACATAAGTCAAATTTTGACAAGAATCATTTGAAGGTTGGTACTATATAAAATAATATGCATTTAATACTAGCGACGCCATCTATGTGTCAGACCGGGGACTTATCAGCCAACCTGTTATTTGCTTGGTGTCGTTGCAATTCTCCCATCGGACATTCGCCATCATAGCAGCGTCCTACGCAATATAAACTGCCAGGTAGCCAGAGGCATACTAGCAGATTCTAATTAGCTTGGAATATGTAAGATAATTCCTAGCCTTGCTAACTCATCCGCTTCGCTGTTCCCTGGTATGTTCCCGAGGCCAGGCACCCATATTAGGTGCGTGTTGTACTGCCCAGCCATCTCGTTGAGAGATTTGCGGCAGTCGAAGGCCGTTGTCGAATTAAGGAACAGAGATTGCTTTTTATATCCACCAACATAGAATGGTGATGGGGGCGTAATAAGTTTGTCATTCCGTTTCTAACACATCGAAATATCGATTTCCGACTATACAAAAGTATATATTCTTTATCAGGGAGAAATTCTAAGACGATGTAACTATGTCCGTCTGTCTGTCTATTGTAATCATGCTACAGCCTTCAATAATGGCGCTATCGTTCTGAAATTTGACATATATATTTTTTTTGCAGGCAGGTCAAGTTCGAAGATATATCGGTCCCGGTTTTGATATGGTCCCCATATAAACCGATCTCCCGATTTTATTTCTTCGGCTTATAGCATCCGTAGTTTTTATCCATTTTGCCTGAAATTGGAAATCTAAAGGTGTATTACGACCATAAAGAGGTGTGCCGAAAATGATGAGTATGGGTGCATGTTTTGGTATAGTCCCCCATACAGACTGATCTCCCGATTTTACTTCTTGGTAAGTACAAAAATGTATTTTAAAAAATCCACCTGATGATAAACTATGATACGTCCCACAAACGTACACTGTTAGAAAAATATGTTTTTCATATGTTCCGATATAAACAAAATGGGTTTCGGGCACAATTTTTAAACACAATATATTTAAGTGCAAACATGTAATGTTCCTAAACTAACACTAAATGTTTGGGACACATATGTTAATATGTTAGAATATATTATGTTTGGGGCATGAATGTTTTATAAAAATAATATGTGTGAATGTAAACTTATATAAATTTACAAATTTCGAGTAAACATATATATGTTGTGATATTTTATTCAGAGAGCGACAGAGAGAGAGAGTATAGTTAGAGAAAGAAATAGAGATGGAAACCGGAAGGGTTGATGAAAGATATCAACATAACACAGCGAGAGAATGAAAGCAATTTCTGTGAAACCGCTTGTATGTTGTTTCGGAAAACTGTTTTATGATAAGGCCAAAAAATTGATATGGTTAACTCTAAATATTATTTAATTTGAATATTAGAATGAGTATTCGGAGTAAAGAGAATAGACATTCGGAACCAAGCGAATAGACATTTGAAAAAATAAAAACAGCGTGTGTTTTCGTCTTGAGAGCAGCATTTTATGTATGTGTGGACATGCGTTTTGTTTATCATTTTGACATTATGGGCACAATTTTTTTCTTGGTTCGTTAAAAGAAATCGGAACGTATGCTAACCACTGCTCCACGTGGCCAACAAATGTATGTTTCTGTTAAATAATGTTATGTTTGCATGGGCTCGTGGGCGCTGCAAACTACGCTATATAAATGTAACTTATAACGATAATTGTCTATTGGTGACTATAACAGCTACGTAGCCCAGTGGTAGTGTGTTGGCTTACAAATTGCATGGTTACCGGTTCGATTCTCCGTCCAGGCGAAAGGTAAAATTTAAAAAAATTATAAAATTGAATAATTTCTTCAATATTATTTGTATTACAGAAAAAGGTGCCAAGAACTAAAAATTTCGTGGAAGTGAAAATTATGTGAGGGAATGAGCACAATCGTCTTGGGGAGAAAGTTCTTCCAAGCACATAATATTTTTGGGCTCAAAATGCTTCCAAACGTATAATATGTTCACATAAAACAAACATAATAATGTTTCGGCAATATCCAATAATATATGTGCTTCCTGCAAAATATGTTTGGAACATATGTTAGAGAAGTGATTTTTTTTTGAGGGTGAATGTTTATCTTATCCGTGACTTTCAGTAGTTCAAGTCTACTAGGGATAAGTTACCAGGTCATTTGAAACTTGTCTATGCATTTTCATACACCTTACCTTTCTGCCACTGGTATTAGGTATTAGTTGTAATAGCGTGTATTTATAATTCCAACACTTATCTAAAATAAATAAAAAATTGAAACGGATTGATTAGTTATTGTTTGTTTTCAAAAACCAAAACATATGATAAAAAATATTAAAACAAGAAGGTATATACGGCCGAAAGTTAAATATCCAAAAATATTTGCGTAGTTACACTGTTAGAAAAATATGTTTTTCATATGTTCCGATATAAACGAAATGTGTTTCGGGCACAATTTTTTAAACATAATATATTTAAGTGCGAAAATTTAATGTTCCTTAACTACAAATTTCGAGTAAACATGTCTATGTTGTGATATTTTATTCAGGGAGCAACATAGAGAAGATATACAGAGAAAGAAATAGAGATGGAAACCGGGAGGGTTGACGAAAGATATCAACATAAAACAGCGAGAGAATTGAAAGAGAGCAATTTCTGTGAAACTGCTTGTATGTTGTTTCGAAAAACTGTTTTATGTGTTAATTTGTTTTAGCTATGCGCTTGGCTTGTTAATAAGGCTTCGCCAAAAATTTGATATGCTTAAGTGTAAATATTATTTAATTTGATTATTAAATTGCGTATTCGGAGTAAAGAGAATAGACATTTAACAAACAGAAAAACAGCATGAGTATTTGCCTTGAGAGCAGCAATTTAAGTATGTGTAGACATGGGCTTTGTTTATCATTTTGGCATTATGAGCACAATATTTTCTAGGTTCGTCAAAAGAAAGTCAAAAGATTTAAGAAGAACGGAAATTAAAAGAAAAACAAGTATATACGGCCGTAAGATCGGCCAGACCGAAGCTTATGTACCCTCCACCATGGATTGCGAAAAAACTTCTTCTAAACACTGCCATACACAATCGAATTACTTGAGTTGCTTGCCGAATTACTTGTAACGCTTGCCGACTACAAGGTATCTTAAAACCTTCTAATACCGTCTTCTAAATTGTAAGTAAGTCCATACGTGGTATATATTAAATTAAAAAAGACCGATTAAATACGTATATAATTCAAACAAAATTTTCTATAGAAATAAAACTTTAACAAAATTTTTTTATAGAAATAAAATTTTGAAAAAAATTTCTATAGAAAAAAATGTTGACAGAATTTTCTATAAAAATAAAGTATTGACAAAATTTTCTATAGAAATGAAATTTTAACAAAATTTTCTATAGAAATAAAATTTTAACAAAATTTTCTATAGAAATAAAATTTAGGTCGATTATTTTTGGCTCGAGTGGCAGCCATGATTATGAACCGATATGGACCAATTTTTGTGTGATTGGGCATCGGCTATATAACTATAGACCGATATGGACCAAGTTTGGTCTGGTTGTTAACGGCCATATATTAACACCACGTTCCAAATTTGAACCGAATCGGAAGAATTTCGCTCCTCCAAGAGGCTTCGGAGGTCAAATCTGGAGAAAGGTTTATATGGGGGGCTATATATAACTATGGACCGATATGGACCAGCTCTGGCATGGTTTTTAGAGACCATATACTAACACCATGTTCCAAATTTCAACCGGATCGGATGTTGCTTCTCTTAGAGGCTCCGCAAGCCAAATCGGGGGATCGGTTTATATGGGGGCTATATATAATTGTGAACCGATGTGGACCAATTTTTGCATGGATGTTAGAGATCACATACTAACACCACGTTCCACATTTGAACCGAATCGGATAAATTTTGCTCCTCCAAGAGGCTCCGGAGTTCAAATCTGGAGAACGGTTTATATGAGGGCTATATATAGTTATGGGCTGATATGGACCAATTCTCGCACGGTTGTTAAAGACCCTATACTAACACCATGTTCCAAATTTCAACCGGATCGAATGAAATTTGTTTCTCTTTGAGGCTCCGCAAGCCAAATCTGGGGATCGGTTTATATGGGGACTATATATAATTATGGACCGATGTGGACGAATTTTTGCATGGTTGTTAGAGACCATATACCAACACCATGTACCAAATTTCAGCAGGATCGGATGAAATTTTTTTCTCTTAGAGGCTCCGCAAGCCACATCTAGGGGTCCGTTTATATGGGGACTATACGTAAAAGTAGACCGATATGATCCATTTGCAATACCATCCGACCTACATCAATAACAACTACTTGTGCCAAGTTTCAAGTCGATAGCTTGTTTTGTTGGGTAGTTAGCGTGATTTCAACAAACGGACGGACGGGCATGCTTAGATCGACTCAGAATTTCACCACGACCCAGAATATACATACTTTATGGGGTCTTAGAGCAATATTTCGATGTGTTACAAACGGAGTGTCAAAGTTAATATACTCCTCATCCTATGATGGAGGGTATAATAAAATTATCCGACGTTGCCCGAAAGTACAGGAGAACCTGGGTGAGGTTTTTATTTTAATATTTGGTCAGTGATTTTTTTGATACTTTCGCCCAAATGAAAGTTATTGTTAATTCCAGGGCTGCGGAGAAGGAGTCGGAGTCTTGGAATCGGAGTCTGAAGATTTTGCTGGAGTCGGAGTCGTAAAAATTTTGCTCGACTCCGGCTAAACCAAATTTTTTAAAACACTTCACATTTTTGTAACTAAGCAAGTTTTTACGCAAATTAATTTCCATTGCGTTATTCATTCGATCAATGTACAGCATGCTTGTAAATGAAAATCAACTTCCAACTACGGCTATCTTTTATGTTTCCTAGAATGTTAGACTAGCAGATGGGCTGGATCGATCCATTTTAATGCCCATATCAATTTATATGAAATATTTCGAACAATCAAAATTATTTATTCTTTTAATTTTATTTTAAGGCCATATACATATGTGGAATATTGGCAGAAAAGTTGTTTTTTTATAGAAAATTTTGTCAAAATGTTATTTCTATAAAAAGTTTTGTCAAAATTTTATTTCTATAGCAAATTTTGCCAAAATTTTATTACTATATAATATTTTTTTCTATAGAAAATTTAGTCAAAATTTTATTTCTATAGAAATTTGAGTCAAAATTTTGTTTCTATAGAATATTTTGCAAAATTTTATTTCTATAGAAAATTTTGCAAAATTTTGTTTGTTACACGAAAATTTTTCCAAATTTTATTTCTATTGATAATTTTATTTCTATAAAAATTTAAGTCAAAATTTTATTTCTATAGAAAATTTTGCCAAAATTTTATAGTAATACATTTTTTTATTAGAAAATTTGGTCAAAATTTTATTTCTGTAGATAATTTTTTCAAAATTTTATTTCTATAAGAAAAATTTGTCAAATTTTATTTCTTTAGCAATTTTTTTCAACATTTTTTTTCTTACTGATGCTCACTGATACTCACTGCTATAAAAAATGAATTCAAAATTTTATTACTATAGAAATATTTTTTTCTATATAACTTCGGCAGTACTTGCTATTGTGTCAAAATGTTATTTCTATAAAAAGTTTTGTCAAAATTTTATTTCTATAGCAAATTTTGCCAAAATTTTGTTTCTATAGAATATTTTGCAAAATTTTATTTCTATAGAAAATTTTGCAAAATTTTGTTTGTTACACGAAAATTTTTCCAAATTTTATTTCTATTGATAATTTTATTTCTATAAAAATTTAAGTCAACATTTTATTTCTATAGAAAATTTTGCCAAAATTTTATAGTAATACATTTTTTTATTAGAAAATTTGGTCAAAATTTTATTTCTGTAGATAATTTTTTCAAAATTTTATTTCTATAAGAAAAAATTGTCAAATTTTATTTCTTTAGCAAATTTTTTCAACATTTTTTTTCTTACTGATGCTCACTGATACTCACTGCTATAAAAAATGAATTCAAAATTTTATTACTATAGAAATATTTTTTTCTATATAACTTCGGCAGTACTTGCTATTGTGAACTCAAATCTTTTTCTTTCAAACTAATGTAATTTTTTCTTTAAATGGAAATAAATATGTCGAAGAAAATTTCTTGAATATATCAAAAAATGTTTACTTATTTTGCCATATCGGCGTTATAGAGAGATTTGTAATATAGTTTAGTTAAAATTTTCCACATCTTCCTTCGTGGTGGGTTTACATTGTTTGAGTGTATAAATGGCAATGCTATTTGCACAAAGGATCTTGCCTTTGCACATCTACGTACAATTTTTGGATAATTTCTCCTTAAATTATTCACACATGTTGTGTAAAAATTAATTACATATAATTGTACTTATCATCCCAATTTTTTCGTTTTCCCCCATTTGGGAAGCAATGATTTAAAGTTTGCTATGTCAGCTTGAAGCTATTTCTTATTTGTTCACTTCCCAATTAGAGGCTAACATTTATAGATTTGATTACATTCTAATGGCCAGTTTCTCATCCTCCGATTAATTTTAGCCGGAGGATAGACCTCCGGTTAGTAAAATTTTTGTATGGGATCAGCTGTTTTATCGACACGATAAATAATAACAAGACATTGAGAAACTGGCCCTAAGTAGATATAAATTTTATGAGTATCATGTTCGTATATTTACGAATTATTTAATGGTTTTTTAAAAGAAAGTTATATACATCGTAAAATCTAAAAGCTATACACTCTGAGTTTAAGCTTCAAAATTTCCCCAAAAATGCAAAGAAAACAATTCAATAGAAACTACTTTCCTCCTTTCGATCTGAATTTCAAACGACCGAGAATAGTATAAACTGAACTAGGAATAGAAAAATTGTTGCATCTTTTGTTTTGCATTCGTTTCGCCAATTTCAGTTGCCAACATCATCTCAAAGAGTTGTAAACACAGAAATAACGGCTTAAATAGAAACATTTATAACCATATTTAGACAAAAGAATGAACAGCAGGAAGAGTACAGCAGCAATTGCCATCCACGGATGCCAGAGGCAATGACGACATTCATATCGAGCAAATAGTTAGCCAAGAAGCCACCTAAGCAAAAGACCCAAAGAAACTCCAACACTAACAGAGGTTCAGAATATTTCTATTTTCCTGTTGCCAATCGACTCATATTCTGATGGCATTGCATTTGCTTGTTTTTGGTTTTGCTATCGGGCCTCGGCCAGAAAAAGGGATAAATTTCAAGAGTTTCATTTCTAGATGTTCTGTGGCCCTTCTGTGACTTATCTAGCAGTCATATCCCCTCAGTGATGTGAGTAGCTGCTGCTACCAGTTATTGGTACGATTTTTGCTGCTAAACATTTGGGAGAAAAGCAATCAGAATTTTGTTGATGCCGCATTTGAGGTTAGCTTCATGTGCCAAACCAACTTGGTACTTAATGTTAAAGTAGTTTTGTGATTAATTCACGGAAGGGGCTGAATAGAAAGTTGAATCTGCAGGACATTGTAATAAATGTTAAGGAAATGTAAGAATAATATAAGTTCACTTTTTCATTTAAGCTTCGATTTGTAACAGGTACCCAACATAAAGTGGGTAACCGAATGTCATAACATTGCTTTGTAATACGATCGGTAATAAAAATCTTAATGTAAAGGTAGTTACTAAGTTCGAGTTTAGCGGCTAAACTCAAATCAAAATTAAATCAGTAATAAAGTACAGTCGACTCTCGATAATTTGAAACTCAAGGGACGAAGCTTATGTACCCTCCACCTTGGATTGCGTAGAAACTTCTACTGAAGACTGTTATCCACATTCGAATTACTTGGGTTGCGGTAACACTTGCCGATGCACAGTGGTCGATCCCTTTGGCCAAAAATAAAAAATCAAAGCTAGAAATTTTTCAAAAAGTATGGCATCGCTGTTTCTTATGCAAACAAGGTTTTACAATGTGTATTTGTTTTTGTTTTATTCCATCTGTAAAAATTATATCGAAAAAAAAATCTAAATGAATATTGCACTAAATGGTATTAACTATGTTTTAAAATAAAAAAATTTGTAAAACTTGTTTTAAATTTGTAATAAAATCAATTTTTGTCAGTCTCATTGTTTCGTGTTCGTTCGTTCTTATATGTACATTTTATGTAGAGTTTTAGTTGTGTTCCCCTCTGAAGTCTCCAATGGGATTTTTTGTGGTTTATCAAGATTTCAAATTGATAAAAAATTATGAGATCGGTCTATATGGGGGCTATACCAAAACATGGACCGATACTCACCATTAACACACCTACGTTTGGTACTAATATACCTTTAGATTTCAATTTTCAGCCAAATCGGATAGAAAATACAGTTTCTAGAAGCCCAAGAAGTAAAATCGGGAGATCGGTCTATATGGTGGGCTATACCAAAACGTCATCAATCAATCCCATTTTATCATTAAACAGTCCTGGCATAATAATGAAGCCGTGACCGAAATTTCACGATGATACCCATACCGCTAACTCCATATAGCACCTATCACTGTGCGATGGCAAGGTATCTTAAAACTTCCTAACACCGTCTTCTAAAATGCAAGGTAGTCCATACGTGGTATATATTTAACTAAAAAAAGGCCCATTAACTACGTATATAATTCAGTTTGGCAAAATTTTCTATAGAAATTAAACTTTGACAAAATTTTCTATAGAAATAAAATTCTGACAAAATGTTCTATAGAAATAAAATTTTGACAAAATTTTCTATAGAAATAAAATTTTAAAAAAATTTTCTATAGAAATAAAATTTTAAAAAAATTTTCTGTAGAAATAAAATTTTGACAAAATTTTCTATAGAAATAAAATTTTGACAAAATTCTCGATAGAAATAAAATTTTGACAAAATTTTCTATAGAAATAAAATTATGACAAAATTTTCTATAGGAACAAAATTATGACTAAATTTTCAATAACATTATAGAAATAAACTTATGACAAAATTTTCTATAGAAACAAAATTATGACTAAATTTTCAACAGCATTAAAATTTTGATAAATTTTCTATAGATATAAAATTATGACAAAATGTTCTATAGAAATAAAATTGTGACAAAATTTCCAATAGCATTAAAATTCTGACAAATTTTCTATAGAAATAAAATTTTGACAAAATTTTCTATAGAAATAAAATTTGACAAAATTTTCTATACAAATAAAATGTTGACAAAATTTTCTATAGAAACAAAATTTTGACAAAATTTTCTATAGAAACAAAACTTTGACAAAATTGTCTATAGAAATAAAATTTTGACAAAATCCTCTGTAGAAATAAAATTTGACAAAATTTTCGATAAAAATAAAATTTTGACAAAATTTTCAATAGAATTAAAATTTTAACAAAATTTTGAATAGAATTAAAATTTTGACAAAATTTTCAATACAATTAAAATTTTGACAAAATTTTCAATAGAATTAAAATTTTGACAAAGTTTTCTATAGAAATACAATTTTGATAAAATTTTCTATAGAAATGGCAGATTATTTGTGGCTCGAGTGGCAACCATTATTATGAACCAATTTTTGTGTGATTGGGGATCGGCTATATATAACTATAGACTGATATGTACCAATTTTGGCATGGTTATTAGCGGCCATATACGAACACCACGTTCCAAATTTCAACCGGATCGGATGAATTTTGCTCCTCTAAGAGGTTCCGGAGATCAAATCTGGGGAACGGTTTATATGGGGGCTATATATAATTATGGACCGATATGGACCAATTTTTGCATGGTTAATAGAGACCATATACTAACACCACGTACTAAATTTCAACCGAATCGGATAAATTTTGCTCCTCCAAGAGGTTCCGGAGGTCAACTCTGGGGATCGATTTATACACGGTTGAAAAAGACTGTTTTTCATATGTTTGGCTATAAACATTATATGTTTGGAACACAAATTTTTAAACACAATATTTTTGAGTGCAAGCATATAATGTTCATAAACTAGCATAACATGTTTGGGACATATATTTTAATATGTTAGAACATATTATGTTTGGGACATAAAATGTTTGTAAATATAATATGCTTGGATGCAAACATATATTAGTTTAGAAATAGCCTATAAACATATATGTGTTTAGTAGCTTGGAGCGCTGTTTAACAGGGAGCGATATTGAATTAAGTTGATGGTTGTTGCTTGTTATTACAAAATTCACATTTTATTTTTCCTTGGGCAATTGATCAGCTACTTCTTTGATCCTTACAAACTGTGTGGTCCGCTGTTCGAATCCCCGTCCGGCAAAAGGTAAAATTAAAATAAAAAAAATCATAAAATTGAATAATTTCTTCTACAATGTTTGTATTACAGAAAAAGGTGCTAAGAACTAAAAAATCTCGTGGAAGTGAGAAAGATGTCGGGGAATATACAATTGGGCAGAAACAAAATTTTGAGCATTCAGGTCGAAAACCTATGTTGTTAGCACCTATATTACCTGTTTATTTTCATAATTCATTATGATTGTAAATATATAAATAAATAAATAAAATTTTGAGCACAATATTGTTTGGGAGAATTTTTTTAAGCATATAATATTTTTGGGTGCAAAATGCTTCCAAACATATTATATGGTCACATAATAACATATTGTTTTTTGGAAGACAACATTATTGAATTTGGATGCAAAAATACAAAATGTTTGGAACTTAGACTACCCAAACATATATTGTTTAGACCAATATGCTTTCAAACATATTATATATTGGTAGAGATCAAACATATAAATGTTTAGGCAATACCCAAAAATGTATATGCTTGAAGCAAAATATGTTTGGGAGTATATGTTACAGAAGCGATTTTTTGTAAGGGTGTATGCACTGTTAGAAAAATATGTTTTTCATATGTTCCGATATAAACAAAATGTGTTTCGGGCACAATTTTTAAACACAATATATTTAAGTGCAAACATGTAATGTTCCTAAACTAACACAAAATGTTTGGGACACATATGTTAATATGTTAGAATATATTATGTTTGGGCATGAATGTTTCATAAAAATAATATGTGTGAATGTAAACATATATAAATTTAAAAATTTCGAGTAAACATATATATGTTGTGATACTTTATTCAGAGAGCGACGGAGAGAGAGAGAGAGTTAGTATAGAGAAAGAAATAGAGATGTAAACCGGGAGGGTTGAATAAAAAGATATCAACATAACACAGCGAGAGAATGAAATGAGAGCAGTTTCTGTGAAACCGCTTGTATGTTGTTTCGGAAAACTGTTTTATAATAAGGCCAAAAATTTGGTATGCTTAAGTCTAAATATTATTTAATTTGAATAGTAGAATGAATATTCGGAATAAAGAGAATAGACATTCGGAACCAAGAGAATAGACATTTGAAAAAAAAAAAACAGCATATTTGTATTACAGAAAAAGATGCGAAGAACTCAAAAATTTCGTGGAAGTGAAAATTATGTGAGGGAATGAACACAATCTTCTTTGGGGAATTCTTCCAAGCATATACTATTTTTGGACTCAAAATGCTTCCAAACATATAATATGCTCACATAAAACAAACATATTAATGTTTCGGCGGTATCCAATAATATATGTGCTTCCTGCAAAATATGTTTGGAACATATGTTAGAGAAGCGATTTTTTTTTGAGGGTGTGGGGGCTATATATAATTATGGACCGATATGGACCGATATGGAGCAAGTTTTACATGATTGTTGGAGACCACATACTAACACCACGTTCCAATTTTCAACCGGATTGGATGAAATTTGCTTCTCTTAGAGGATCCACAAACCAAATCTGGGGATCGGTTTATATGGGGGCTATATATAATTATGGACCGATATGGACCAATTTTTGCATGATTGCTAGAGACCATATAGTTACACTATGTACCAAATTTCAGGCAGATCGGATGAAATATGCTACTCTTAGAGATTCCGCAAGCCAAATCTGCGGGTCCGTTTATATGGGGGCTATACGTAAAAGTGGACCGATATGGCCAATTTGCAATAACATCCGACCTACATCAATAACAACCAATCGATGTGCCATGTTTCGAGTCGATAGCTTGTTTCGTTCGGAAGTTAGCGTGATTTCAACAGACGGACGGACGGACATGCTTAGATCGACTCAGAATTTCACCACGACCCAGAATATATATACTTTATGGGGTCTTAGAGCAATATTTTGATGTGTTACAAACGGAATGACAAAGTTAATGTGGATGGTATAAAAATGTGTTATTTTCTTCTGAGTTAGCGATCTATCATTATCTAGGTTAGGTTAGGTTATGTGGCAGCCCGATGTATCAGGCTAACTTAGACTATTCAGTCCATTGTGATACCACAGTGGTGAACTTCTCTCTTATCACTGAGTGCTGCCCGATTCCATGTTAAGCTCAATGACAAGGGACCGCCTTTTTATAGCCGAGTCCGAACGGCGTTAAACATTCCAGTGAAACCACTTAAAGAAGCTTTGAAACCCTCAGAAATGTCACCAGCATTACTGAAGTGGGATAATCCACCGCTGAAAAACTTTTTGGTGTTCGGTCGTAGCAGGAATCGAACCCACGACCTTGTGTATGCAAGGCGCGGTTAATCGGCCTCTTGACGCCGAGCTCTGCTTCAGTCGAGCTTTATTTGCGTATTGAATCATTTTATGCGTTTTGTGTAATTGTTTTACAATTAATAATTCAGCATAAATCCACAATAATGTAACTTTATTTCCAAATTTGACATATAGTTGGAGCTCGTGTTGTGATCTTCAAAAACTTCAAAAAATGGGGTTTTGGTTTACTCTATAATACTTCCCTTTTTCAGCAGACAAAACGGCAGAAACGACTAACTATTTTATTGTCATTTCAAACTATTACTTTTCAATGTACAATAATATTTTTAATATAAAATCAGACAACTTCTTATGTATATTTATGTTATAAGGTTTTAGTGTCCTCCTTTAACTGTTAACAATTGAATAATGTCTCAGTGACTTCCCGCACTTTACAAAGTATCCTCCTAATCAACCTCCAACCATCAACATTTACATTTCAATTGAAGAGATCCTTTTCAATTCGTCGCTAGTTGATGAAATTCATCTTCTTGCCTTAGCTTATTACCACTGAATAGGTTTCTATGCACAAAATTGAGCTTCTCCACACAGTACGAATAGTGGGTGGTTGGTTTTCCTCAAAAAAAAAATCAGCATCCGCAAAGCGACTACCAATTCCCGATGGTTACTTTGAGCCTTTTGCAAAGCATTTTTGTATGTATATATGAATGCTTGCATCAATTTCTAGCGGAAAGTGAATTTAGTTTAACTTTTTGTTTTCCATATCCTGGGGCTTCCCCCAGCATCTGGGAGACCCGGTAGTCAGCAGCTTCTGCAGGGAGGCGGGCGTCGAGCAATGTGAAGGTGGAGAAAGAATGAAAGCAAAACTCATTTTTCTTTGGCATTTGCTTTACCACTTATATTTGTGTGTGTGCGTGTGTGATTTAAAAGCTATATGGCAACACATGTTGAAGGTCTTTGGTTTCGGTTCCCGGTAGTCTCTATTCATTTGGAGTTTTTGGTTTTGTTTTCGTTTCTACTGCTCTCTACGACGATGTCTTTTTTTTTTTGCTATTTCTTTTATTTTCCCAAAAAAACAGCAAATATACTAAGGCAAATGCCAGGGAAAACTGTTTGTAATCTATTGTAGTTTCCCCTTGTAATGCTTTTTGTATTAAAACATGTCTAGACTACAAGAAAGGCTGTATAAATTATTTCTGTTTTTTTGGACTGATTTTATTTTGTGGAAAAAAGCCGACCGATACCTACGATAGCCTTCATATGGGCAGCAGTTCTCTATGAGAGATTGTTAGTTTCGGAGAAGAAAGCAAAAATAAATTAAACGGTTTTAGAAATTTCATACAAAAGGGTACGAGGATATATGACATTTTTAGGTGATAGGGATGAGGATGGAATAGTATGGCTTGATTTTGAAGGTCTTCTTTGATGTTGCCAAACTAAAGATATTAAAAGAAATAAACTCATATAATTTAAAACGCTCAAATGACATTACGTGTTTTTTTTTTTTTTTGATCTACACTTCATATAAAAATTCGAATTCCGTACAAACAAAAATAACGCATTTAGAAACAAGTATATACGTCATTAAGTTCGGCCCGACTGAATCTTAAATACCAACCACCATAAATCAAATAGAATAGAATAGAATTTCTGGTGGATATTCTCCCTAGCAATTGGTAATCTTCCCGATGTTACATTTAGAGTTTCTACACATGGAGGCTACATCATATTCTGGATTTCCAAGAACCAATTTTGTTTAAGTTTTAAAGGAATCATAAATATTTTGTCAAAATTAGCTCGACAATCCGATAAAATAGATTTTCAAAATTGATACGATTGGATAAACATTATGGTGTCTACATCGAAAAAAAAATCCGTAGGTAAACTAACGCTAAATTTAACTTATTTGTATTGGAAAAAAAATATTCGTTAAATTTTATTTTTATACCCTAAACCACATAATGGTCAGGGTATAATAACTATGATCTGCCAAAAAAATGTGCCTACCACAAATATTGATTTTAGACCCCAGCTCGACAATCCGATAAAATAGATTTTCAAAATCGATACGATCGGATAAACATTCTGGTGTCTACACCGAATAAAAAAATCCGTAGGTAAACTAACGCTAAATTTAACTTATTTGTATTGGAAACAAAATTATTTGTTAAATTTTTTTTATATCCTAAACACATAGTGGTCAGGGTATAATAACTTTGATCTGTCAAAAAATGTGCCTACCACAAATATTGATTTTAGACCCCATCAAATATATACCGATCGACTCAGAATCACTTCCTGAGTCGATCTAGCGCTTGGTATCCGTCCGCCCTTTTGTCTATGTATTTGTTGTTCACTGGATTCCGGTCGCAATTATTAACCAATTTTGATGAAATTTGGTACAGGGTGTTTTTTGGGCACAAGGACGAACGCTATTGAATCGGATCAAATTTAGATATAGCTCCCATATATATGTATAGCCCGATTTCGACAAATGGGGTCACGTTGCGCTTTTTTACAAACGGATCTTCACCAAATTTGGCAACAAGTAATCTTCTTCTTCATCACCCTTCAAGTCTGCAAAATTTCATCCAACTCAGTTCAGATTTAGATATACCTCTCATATATATGTATCGCCCGATTTTGTCAAATTTGGTCATAAACCCATTATTTATCAACCGATCTTACTCAAAGTTGGATAAATGTAATCTTCCATAGCACTAACTATATGTACAAAAAATCATCGAAATCGGTTCAGATTTAGCTATAGCTCCCACATATATGTACCGCCCGATTTTTCTAAATTTGGCTATAAAACCCCTATTTATCAACCGATCTTACTCAAGGTTGGCGTACTCTAATCTTCTATAGTTCCTACCATATGTGCGAAAAATCATAGAAATCGGTTTAGATTTAGATATAGCTCCCATATATATGTATCGCCCGATTTTACCAAATTTGCCCATAAGACCCTTATGTATCAACCGATCTTACAAAAAGTTGGCTAAATGTAATCTTCTAAAGCAATTACTATATATGCAAACAATCATAGAAATCGATATAGCTCACATATATATGTATCGCCCGATTTTTCTAAATTAGGCTATAAAACTCTTATTTATCTATCGATCGTACTCAAAGGTGGCTAGATCCAGTCCTCTATAGTACTAACGGTATGTGCAGCCATACCGTGGTGCAATGGTTAGCATGCCCGCCTTGCATACACAAGGTCGTGGGTTCGATTCCTGCTTCGACCGAACACCAAAAAAGTTTTTCAGCGGTGGATTATCCCACCTTAGTAATGCTGGTGACATTTCTGAGGGTTTCAAAGCTTCTCTAGTGGTTTCAGTGCAATGTGGAACGCCGTTCGGACTCGGCTATAAAAAGGAGGTCCCTTGTCATTGAGCTTAACATGGAATCGGGCAGCACTCAGTGATAATAGAGAAGTTCACCAATGTGGTATCACAATGGACTGAATAGTCTATGTGAGCCTAATACATCAGGCTGCCACCTAACTTAACCTATGGTTATGCAATGAATATAAGTTAGGTGATTTTTCGATAAATGGTCGGGAAGAGGGAAAGTAGAGGTTTATCGGTTGACAATTTTGTAATATTTGCACAGGCTTATTGCTGGTATAATCCTTAAATTTACATGACATTGAAAGGAAAAATATAGTGTGATTCATTATCCGGTACATGTTTGGGATAGACACGTTCCCTGTACCTAACTTTTTGAAAAAGGTTATTATGATCATTTTTTTAAGAACATGGACCACAGTGAATGCCCGGTGACAAAGTACAGCTTGAAATTTAAGTTCAATTGCTCTCCAATTTGACAGAGGTTACGTTGCAGCCCGATATTTTAGGATCACTGCAATTATTCAGTTTATCTGTTTACTTCAATGACAAGTCCGAGCGGAGTTTCACATTGTGGCGAAACCAATTAGAGGACCTCATACCCAGAAATTTCCACAAAATCCCAGAGAGGGGATAATCCACCGCTGAAAAACGATTTGGTGTTTGGTGGAATCTGGGTTTGAACCCATTACCTTTGTATGCAAGGTGGACATGATAACCTAGTGCACCACGGTAGCTCTCCAAATTCATCATAGGCTTTACTTACACTCAAAAAAAGTGAACTCTCTATTTCACTAAAGCCAATTTAACTTTATTTTAGTTCATGGATTTATTATGTTTGGAGAAAGTTTCCTGTACTCTAATAATTTTTTGTGTACGTTAGTTAAATTAACTAAAACCGACGAAAAAAAAATATACACAAATGAAGGATAAAGATTAACTTAATTCGCGCCTTCCACAAAATAGTTCAATATTTCTTTAAATTTGTAAATTTTACTACAAATGCGTTCATCATGAACTTCGTATGTCACTAAAGACATTCTTGCAATTTTGAACTCCAATTTTTTCCTTCAAACTACAAATTTTTTTTTAACAAATGAAAAAACTTAATTATGTCTAATAAATTTTCTTGAATTTGTCGAAAAATATTTACTTATTTTTATGACATCGGCGTGATGCCACCGTTTGTTATACTGTTTAGTTAAAATTTTCTAAAAATATTCAAAATTTTCTAAAATTAACCGAAATTTTTCTTCCTGGTGTGTTCACTGTTTTTTCAGTGTAGAATGAAAAGCAAAGCATGTTTTCCAATTTGCCAAAATGATTTTAAAATACTCTTACTAATGCATTAAATATGATTTTAAATTGGCATTTATTTCTGAAAAAAAACACAAATAAAATCAATTTAGTATGAACAATCGTCACATCACAGTATGGAGGTCAAATTGATAGAATTTTTCCTTGGACATAAAATTCCTTCTTCCTTTACAATTGACAAAAACAAATTAAAAAGCAGTAAAAACCAAACTGATAAGCCGCACTTATGACACTGTCAGTGGTGAAAACCAAACAAAAAAACAGAACAGAACATGAATGGTAGCAGATGACAGTATTTGACCGCAGACAACATACAGATAGACAGGGAATAAACACTTTGATGACAGTTATTGCAGCAGAAACCAAGCGAGGAGGCTGGTTGTGAGATCCTGCAAATTAAGTTCCAAGGCTTGAAATCCTGGCCTCAAGCAACCCACTCTCCAATAATCCAGACATCCTCACAAAGTAAAACGAAAACAAAAATTGGTTGGAATAAAACAACAAAAACGAAGACTTACTGTCAGAGCACAATTTTCCATATTATAAAGGACCTAAAACAAAAACAAATTAACAGCAATTTATCTACGCAATGTACGACAACAACAACGACTTAAAAGTGAATTAAAAGAACCAAAAAAAAAATGAACATCAAATTCTGTGACGGAAAAGAGAAAACTTTTGTCTCGCCTAGACAAAGTTGTAAATTCGTTTATGTCGGCTTTTTGTGGCTTCCGCCGGAATAATAAAAACCATAGCAAACCAGGCGCAAAAATTCGGAATGGTCTCTACGAAGGATGTAGTGATTTTTTTTAGAAGGAGTTGCTCGTCCACCCATTTCGTAGGAAGGATGTAAGAGGCGACATAGTAGATACATTGTAAATTGCAAAGCTCAACGCGGAAAATATTTACGTGAGACAATTTTTCCAAATGGTTGTGGGGATTTTGTGACCGGTTAACTTAAAAACGACAAACAAAAATATTTGTTAGCCCAGAGCAACAAAGATTTTGGAACAGCAATTCATAAATTCAAGTTGCCTAATTTTGTTCGAGTTTTTGATTTTATAAATATATTTTTGGATGAATTTCAATTTGCTTTTAATTCAGTCAATTAATCTTATACTTGGTCTGTGGGTTAGGTTAGGTTATGTGGCAGCCCGATGTATCAGGCTCACATAGACTATTCAGTCCATTGTGATACCACAGTGGTGAACTTCTCTCTTATCACTGGGTGCTTCCCGATTCCATGTTAAGCTCAATGACAAGGGACCTCCTTTTTATAGCCGAGTTCGAACGGCGTTCCACATTCCAGTGAAACCACTTAGAGAAGCTGTGAAACCCTCAGAAATGTCACCAGCATTACTGAGGTGGGATAATCCACCGCTGAAAAACTTTTTGGTGTTCGGTCGTAGCAGGAATCGAACCCACGACCTTGTGGTTGCAAGGCGGGCATGCTAAACATTGCACCACGTTGGCTCTGTGGGTTAAAAATTAAAATTATTTTTTATATTTGTGAAGAGTTAGAAGTCATCGTTTAACAAATCAAGGCTTTTACACTGAAAGATTTGTCAGGAACTAAATTATAGACAAACGTATTTTTATTTGTCACTAAACATTTTATTTAATTGCCAAAAAAGATTAGAGACAACCGTATAACGTTTGTCATAAATTCGGATTAATTTGTTCTTAAAGAAATCAATCCCAGTTCCGACCATACATCAAAAAATTGTTCAGCGGGGGTTTATGCTGGTAGCATTCCTGGGGGCTTAAAATGTTTCCTAGATTCTTTCTTCCCAACAAAATTGTAGGGGACGAACATAGCTTGGCATTTTCTTTTGCTTATAAAAATGATTGTTTGGATAAAAGTATACAATTTTTGTGATAAACGTTGACGTCTTTTAGAGAATTTAAAAAGACTAGCATTAACTGAAAATATTCATTTTACTGGCTACATGCCTAAATTTCTCTCTTTCTTATAGAATTATACAAATGTTATCCAAATCGGTTCAGATCTATATATACGTATAAGGGATTATAAACCTTTTTATAGTTCTCAACAAATTTGAAGGATTTGATATGGTATCAAAAATGTTCGCCCGACTTTAGACTTTTCTTACTTGTAGTAATAACAGTCAAGGTCGCATTTTTACTCTAATCGATTTCAAATTTCGCACAGGTATTTTGGGTCACAATACAACCCTAGTTATTTTGGAAGAAAACGGTTCAGGTTAAGACATAGCTCTCACCATTGGCGGAATTGAAATTTTCGACTCAAAACTTTCAAATGAAAATATTTGGAATAATCACTTATTGCCTTGGAGCCAAAGAAGCCGAGGATTGAAGAAATAATACATTTAAGACACAATTGTCTTTTAATTTTTAATGTTGAATACTTTATACTAGCAGACAAATTTCCATTTTTCTTCACTTGCTATCAGAATCCTTTAAAAAGGTGTTATTAACAACTTAAATCTCCAAATTGTGACTCGACTTAAAATATAAATTTGAGGCAAAGTAAACCTCTGCCTCTCCCTTGAAATCAACAAAATTTTACAGAAATCGGTTCAGATTAGGATAGAACAGCCATATCTGTATAACCCGATTTTTTCACAGTTGGCAACAATATCCCCATTTATTAACCGATATAAAACTTGACGCAATATCTTCCATTGTAGCACTCGAAAGATGTGCAAAATATCATCCAAATCGGATCATATATTCCCACATTGGGCCATAAACCCTTATTTATTAACCTATCTCACTCTAATTCCATATTTGTATATATTAACTGATATTATTCAGATTTAGAGACAGCTCTTACGTATAAATATTGCCCGATTTTCACTAATTTGGGTATATCACCTATTTTAAATAATGGAGTTTATCTTAGTGGAATATAACCACGGTTGCCACAGTTGGTAGAATTTTACCAAAAAATGGTAGATGTTTTACTATTTAATAGATTGGTAGAATTTTTTATGTTTTGTTAGATTTTGTAAAATATTCCTCTCGAACTAGTAGCTACTTCATAAATTTTCTATAGAAATAAAATTTTGAAAAAAATTTTGATAGAAATAAAATTTGGGCAAATTTTTGATAGAAATACAATTTTGAAAAAATTTTCTATAGAAATAAAATTTTGAGAAAATTTTTTATGGAAATAAAATTTTGAGAAAATTTTCTACATCAATAAAATTTTGAGAAATTTTTCTATAGAAATAAAATTTTGAGGAAATTTTCTATAGAAATAAAATTTTGAGGAAATTTTCTATAGAAATAAAATTTTGAGAACGGTTTCCATAGAAATAAAATTTTGAGTAAATTTTCTACAGAAATAAAATTTTGATAAATTTTTGATAGAAATAAAATTTGGACACATTTTTGATAGAAATAAAATTTGGACAAATTTTTGATAGAAATAAAATTTGGACAAATTTTTGATAGAAATGAAATTTGGACAGACTTCCTATAGTAATAAAATTTTGACAAAATTTTCTATAGAAATAAAATTTTGAGAAAATTTTTTTTATAGAAATAAAATTTTGAGAAAATTTTCTATAGACATAAAATGTTGACGAAATTTTCTATAGAAATAAAATTTTGAGAAAAATTTCTATAGATATAAAATTTTAAGAAAATTCTCTAAAGAAATAAAATTTTGAGAAAATTTTCTATAAAAATAAAATTTTGAGGAAATTTTCTGTAGAAATAAAATTTTGAGAACATTTTTTATAGAAATAAAATTTTGAGGAAATTTTCTATAGAAATAAAATTTTGAGAAAATTTTCTATAGAAATAAAATTTTGAGGAAATTTTTTATAGAAATAAAATTTTGAGAACATTTTCTATAGAAATAAAATTTTGAGAACATTTTCTATAGAAATAAAACTTTGAGAAAAATTTTTATAGAAATAAAATTTTGACAAATTTTTGATAGAAATAAAATTTGGACAATTTTTTATAGAAATGAAATTTGGACAAATTTCCTATAGAAATAAAATTTTGCCAAATTTTCTATAGAAATAACATTTTGAGGAAATTTTCTGTAGAAATAAAATTTTGAGAACATTTTCTATAGAAATAAAATTTTGAGGAAATTTTCTATAGAAATAAAATTTTGAGGAAATTTTCTATAGAAATAAAATTTTGAGGAAATTTTGTATAGAAATAAAATTTTGAGAACATTTTCTATAGAAATAAAATTTTGAGAACATTTTCTATAGAAATAAAAATTTGAGAAAAATTTTTATAGAAATAAAATTTTGACAAATTTTTTATAGAAATAAAATTTTGACAAATTTTTTTATAGAAATGAAATTTGGACAAATTTCCTATAGAAATAAAATTTTGACAAAATTTTCTATAGAAATAAAATTTTGAGAAAAATTTTTTATAGAAATAAAATTTTGAGAAAATTCTGTATAGAAAAAAAATATTTCAAATAAAGTTTTGAGAAAACTTCCTATAGAAATAAAATTTTGAGAAAACTTCCTATAGAAATAAAATTTTGAGAAAATTTTCTTAGAAATAAAATTTTGACAAAATTTTCTATAGAAATAAAATATTGACAAAAAAATTTTCTATAGAAACAAAATTTTGACAAAATATGCTTTTTTTTTAAATTTGCTCCAAATATAGGTGCATTATGTGTGGCTCGAGTGGCAACCGTGAGTCTATCACAGGATATGTATGAATATAGCAACATTATCGATTATATTGCAAAATATCATATGGCCATATTTTTCCACCTATTAACCGATGTAACTGAACATTTATATTAGACACTTATGTTAAATATCGTTCATATCGCATCGGCTCCCATAGCTATATATCACCAAATTATCAAGAAATTTGTAACAAAACCCACATGCAGGGCTGCCAATTTTGCCGATTTATCGGAATTTTGACGATTTTTTACTCGCAAAATGGACAATTCCAATTTTTTTCCGATTTTAACGATATTACGTTCTTTGGACAAATTTTCTATACAAATAAAATTTTGAGAACATTTTCTATAGAAATAAAATTTTGAGAAAATTTTCTACAGAAATAAAATTTTGACAAATTTTTGATAGAAATAAAATTTGGACAAATTTTTGATAGAAATAAAATTTAGACAAATTTTTGATAGAAATAAAACTTAGACAAATTTTTGATAGAAATGAAATTTGGACAAATTTTTGATAGAAATAAAATTTAGACAAATTTTTGATAGAAATAAAATTTAGACAAATTTTTGATAGAAATAAAATTTTGAGAACATTTTCTATAGAAATAACATTTTGAGAAAATTTTCTACAGAAATAAAATTTTGACAAATTTTTGATAGAAATAAAATTTGGACAAATTTTTGATAGAAATAAAACTTAGAAAAATTTTTGATAGAAATGAAATTTGGACAAATTTCCTATAGAAATAAAATTTTGACAAAATTTTCTATAGAAATAAAATTTTGAGAAAATTTTCTATAGAAATAAAATTTTGAGGAAATTTTCTATAGAAATAAAATTTTGAGGAAATTTTCTATAGAAATAAAAATTTGAGAAAAATTTTTATAGAAATAAAATTTTGACAAATTTTTTATAGAAATAAAATGTTGACAAATTTTTTTTATAGAAATGAAATTTTGAGAAAATTTTCTACAGAAATAAAATTTTGACAAATTTTTGATAGAAATAAAATTTGGACAAATTTTTGATAGAAATAAAATTTAGACAAATTTTTGATAGAAATAAAATTTAGACAAATTTTTGATAGAAATAAAATTTTGAGAACATTTTCTATAGAAATAACATTTTGAGAAAATTTTCTACAGAAATAAAATTTTGACAAATTTTTGATAGAAATAAAATTTGGACAAATTTTTGATAGAAATAAAATTTAGACAAATTTTTGATAGAAATGAAATTTGGACAAATTTCCTATAGAAATAAAATTTTGACAAAATTTTCTATAGAAATAAAATTTTGAGAAAATTTTCTATAGAAATAAAATTTTGAGAAAATTTTGTATAGAAAAAAAATTTTGAGGAAGTTTTCTATAGAAATAAAATTTTGAGAAAACTTTCTATAGAAATAAAATTTTGAGAAAATTTTCTATAAAAATAAAATTTTGAGAAAATTTTCTTAGAAATAAAATTTTGACAAAATTTTCTATAGAAATAAAATATTGACAAAATATGTTTTTTTTTTTAAATTTGCTCCAAATATAGGTGCATTATTTGTGGCTCGAGTGGCAACCGATTTATCGGCATTTTGACGATTTTTTACTCGCAAAATGGACAATTCCAATTTTTTCCGATTTTAACGATTACGTTCTTTAGACGCATAGTTTAGGGAATTAAAGTTTTTACATTTTGAAGAAATTTTTGGAAATTTGTGGAGTACTTTGGCTTTTCGAGTTTTGTCAAAATTCGTACAAATATTATGATTCTTCCAAACTCCACAGCAAACGTAGAAATTTTTAAGCAAAAAACTAAAATCAGATGATAGCTGGAGAATAATTCATTGGATGGAATATTCTGTTCAAAAACTAACCTAAAATGAAATAACTCAAGTTGTTTTAATACCAAAATTGATAATGATTTACTCAGAATGTGCAATAGAAACCTTTTACTAATTATGATAAAATTCTAGTACAGTATAAAAAATAACCACATATAGACATATGTATTAGAAACACCATAAAAAATCACCTGTTTTGGAAAACACGGGACTTTTCTTTAGTTTCAAAATATTTAATTGTTAAATAAAAATGTTACTCAATAAATAGCAATATTTTAGAAAAATAGATTTTTTATAGAAAAATTACGAAATATTTTTGTTTAACCTTATGATTTTATGGTTATGTTATTTGTAAACAAAACTGATTTCTTTATATATTTGTTATTGAAATGCATAGTTGTGTCCATTAATTTTCTGTTTTGTAAATAAAATAAATACTTCTTTTTTGTGTGTTACCCAAAAAATATGTTTAATTCTAATATTATTTATATTGCCGATTTATTGTCGATTTTTAAAATTCAAGTGCCGATTATTACGTTTTTATCGAAAAAAGTGACGATTTTTCTTGAAATTTAATTGGCAGCCCTGCCCACATGTATTAACTTATATTTTTCAAATTTAGCACAGGGTAATACTTGATAATATATCTTGTAATGTTAGAGACACATCGTTTGAGATTTATATAAAGCTTACATAAATATGTACCGCTTAATTTTCCTAAATATGCACATAGAATATGGAAATGCGTATCATCACCCATGTCGTCAAGAATTTTGGTTTATCTCCCAAACTTTTTCCCCTCAAATGCTAAGGCTGACTAATTCACTATGGAGTTTTAGGGTATGAAATAGTCGGTCCCGCCTGAATTTCAACTTTACTCACTTATCTTCTCATGCATATATTCGTCGTAAAAAAAGCTCGCAGTTAAGAACATCGAACAAATTTTCCTCCTAATTGAATTCAAAGAAATCTTGCATATCCTTTCAGTACCAATCTTTTTATTTGTTCCACGACACATGTATGCTGTTGTTGCAGGTTATACAATTCGCAACATGTACGTAATTAGAACAATTGGGTTTGAGACACGTGAAATCGGAATTTTGATAGAATTAATTTGACAACGTGTATTCCTCCATACTACTTACAGAAGAAGAGTACGAAGCAAAATACACATCTTTTATATTATGTAGATGTAAAAGGAAACAAATGAACATCAATTGTTTCTATTAACATCTCAAAAATAAAACGTGTGCCGTTTTTAATTAAGAATGCGATATGTGTGAATTTTCCCATCTCGCCACTACGTTTGAGTTTACGCGTGTAAACTCAAACGTAGTGGCGATCAAGTCACAACATGACTACCAGTTCAAATTGAATTTCCCTGAAGACGGACAACGATGGTATTCAAAATATTGGAAAGAAAGTAAAAATAAAACACTATAAAAAACTAAGATTTATTTTTTTTTATTACAACATGACCTCAAGCCTTACAAACTCTACAAGTGATTAATTTTTTTAAATGGATATTTTAAGTAATATTATTTTTAAGAACATTCTTTAATTTTACCAAATACTCATGCATTTTTTCTCATATGGCAAAAACTACGATTTTCAATAAAAGTTTACCTTTAAAATTTTATTTCGATTTAACGAATTTTTCTAAACAACGAAAAGGTCTGACAATATATCGTTCTTAAAACCGAGCTTCGACAGTATTCCCTGATTTTAACAAATTTGGCTACGTTAGCCACACTAGATGAGCGATTTTCTCTTTTTTACTAAAGGACTCAATATCAGTGGCTAACTCTGTAGATGTAAAATCAAGTATAGCTTCTAAGATCAAGCATTTCTGTTCAGATTGTGATAAAGCTCCTACACGCAAAAAAATAATTCTTTCCTCCCAAACAAAGTTCGTTTCTAATTTGCTTTTTGTTGTAAGGAAGTTTATTTGGAAGAAAAGTATATACTTTTTGTGATACCCGTGCAGGATGTAAAAACAATTTCATAAAGACTAAATCAAAAAAAAAAACTATCTTTTCTGGCAAATTGCTATTTACCTCATATCATCTCACTTCACGAGGTTTTTTAGTTCTTATCACCTTTTTCTGTAACACAAACAATCTAGAAGAAATTATTCGATTTTACAAATTTTTTAAATTTTACCTTTCGCTTGGACCATGCAATTTGTAAGCCAACACACTATCCACTGAGCTATGCAGCTGTTATTGTCATCAATAGACAATTATCCATATAAGTTAAATTTATATAGCTTGCGGCGCCCACGAGCCGATTAAACAAACTTTATTTAACTGCGATCTACCGCAACCGACCAGTGTATTTAGTAAACACCAATATTTGTAATCTTAAAACACGAATTGGTAAAAAAAATTTCAACCAACCGACCAGTGTATTTTTAGGAACACCAATATTTGCCATCTCACAACACCAATTGGTAAAAAAAAATTCAACCACAAATATCCAATGCAACAGACGACTGTCGGTGTTTGTTAGTATGAGTTTTGGTCTCTCGAAAACACCGTAGTAAAGCAATCACGCAAATGGGTTACGCATATCTCAGCAGTTTGGTATTCTCTTATTTGGTACTCTCTTAATTCTCTTGAGCTAATGCCAACTGCTGGTAATTGTTGTTGTTGAGTGCAATCACACTTAAGTGCCACACTCGTTTTTTGTTTACCGAGCGTTGTTACGATGTCGATTGGTTTAAGATTTCAAGACACTGCATACGAACATTGTTATGTACTAATGGTGTTTTTATTCTCGCATTTGTATCAATGTAAAATATCGCATGGTAATTGGTGACTTGCTCACTGCCACCTACATTTTGTGGGTAAGGTTGCAATACGAAAAAAAGCCACCGGTTGCAGTTCTCTGTTCGGCACCGTGGAGCAGTGGTTGCTACGTCCGCCCTGCATGCCAAGGGTCCTGGGTTCGATCCCTGCTTCGACCGAACAGGAAGAAGTTTTTTTTTACATACATTCCAGATATATTCGGAAGATTCCCAAAAAAGTTCAACATTACATACTACTATATTAATTTTTTTTAAAGGAAAATCAGCTGTTTTTGGCATTTCAGTCGAACAAAAGCATTCGTTTCGGATATGAGAAATTGGTTGTAGCAAAAGAAAAGCGTTTTCGGTACACGTTTTCCAAACGTTTTTTTATACCCTCCATCATAGGATGGGGGTATATTAACTTTGTCATTCCGTTTGTAACACATCGAAATATTGCTCTAAGACCCCATAAAGTATAAATATTCTGGGTCGTGGTGAAATTCTGAGTCGATCAGAGCATGTCCGTCCGTCCGTCTGTTGAAATCACGCTAACTTCCGAACGAAACAAGCTATCGACTTGAAACTTGGCACAAGTAGTTGTTATCGATATAGGTCGGATTGAAAATGGGCTATATCGGTCCACTTTTACGTATAGCCCCCATATAAAGGGACCCTCAGATTTGGCTTGTGGAGCCTCTAACAGAAGCATATTTCATCCGATCCGGCTGAAATTTAATACATGGTGTTGGTATATGGTCTCTAACAACCATGCAAAAATTTGTCCACATCGGTCCATAATTATATATAGCCCCCATATAAACCGATCCCCAGATTTGGCTTGCGGAGCCTAAAAGAGAAGCAAATTTCATCCGATCCGGCTGAAATTTGGTACATGGCGTTGGTATATGGTCTCTACCAACCATGTAAAAATTGGACCACATCGGTCCATAATTATATATAGCCCCCATATAAACCGATCCCCAGATTTGGCTTGCGGAGCCTCAAAGAGAAAAAATTTCACCCGATCCGGCTGAAATTTGGTACATGATGTTGGTATATGGTCGCTAACAACCATGCAAAAATTGGTCCACATCGGTTCATAATTATATATAGCCCCCATATAAACCGATCCCCAGATTTGGCTTGCGGAGCCTAAAAGAGAAGCAAATTTCATCCGATCCGGCTGAAATTTGGTACATGATGTTGGTATATGGTCTCTAACAACCATGCAAAATTGGTCCACATCGGTTCATAATTATATATAGCCCCCATATAAACCGATCCCCAGATTTGGCTTGCGGAGCCTCAAAGAAAAGCAAATTTCATCCGATCCGGCTGAAATTTGGTACATGATGTTGGTATATGGTCTCTAACAACCATGCAAAAATTGGTCCACATCGGTTCATAATTATATATAGCCCCCATATAAACCGATCCCCAGATTTGGCTTGCGAAGTCTCCAAGAGAAGTAAATTTCACCCAAGCCGGTTGTAATTTGGAACATGGTGTTAGTATATGATCTTTAACAACCGTGCCAGAATTGGTCCATATCGGTCCATAATTATATATAGCCCCCATATAAAACGTTCTCCAGATTTGACCTCCGGAGCATCTTGGAGGAGCAAAATTCATCCGATCCGGTTCAAATTAGGAATGTGGTGTTAGTATATGGTCGCTAACAACCATACCAAAATTGGTCCAATCACACAAAAATTTGTCCATATCGGTTCATAATCATGGTTGCCACTAGAGCCAAAAATAATCTACCAAATTTTATTTCTATAGAAAATTTTGTCAAAATTTTATTTCTATAGAAAATTTTGTTAAAATTTTATTTCTATAGAAAATTTTGTCAATATTTTATTTCTATAGAAAATTTTGTCAACATTTTATTTCTATAGAAAATGTTGTCAAAATTTAATTTCTATAGAAAATTTTGTTCAAATTTTATTTGGTTCATAATAAAATTTTCATAATTTTCAAAATTTTATTTCTATAGAAAATTTTGTCAAAATTTTATTTCTATAGAAATTTTTTTTCAAATTTTATTCGGTTCATAATCATGGTTGCCACTCGAGCCACAAATAATCTACCAAGATTTTATTTCTATAGAAAATTTTGTCAAAAGTTTATTTCTATAGAAAATTTTGTCAAAAGTTTATTTCTATAGAAAATTTTGTTAAAATTTTATTTCTGTAGAAATTTTTGTCAAAATTTCTTTCTATAGAATATTTTGTAAAAATTTTTATTTCTATAGAAAATTTTGTGAAAATTTTATTTCTATAGAAAATTTTGTTAAAATTTTATTTCTGTAGAAAATTTTGTCAAAATTGTATGTCTACTTTGTAAAACTGAATTATATACGTATTGGATCGATCTTTTTTGATTTGATGATATACCACGTATGGAATTACATACAATTTAGGTGTTAGGAGGTTTTAAGATACCATGCCATCGGCAAGCGTTACCGCAACTTAAGTAATTCGAAGTTTCTACGCAATCCATGATGGAGGGTACATAAGCTTCGGCCTGGCCGAACTTACGGCCGTATATACTTGTTTTTGTTTGTTTTTTACTTACATTTAAGTTTCGATTTATGAGATTATACAAACATTGGATAAACTTTCCTGTACTATAATTATAAGATTCTGTTATTCTTGTTGTACAGGTTTTATGAAATAAATAAATTTAAAAAACTAACAGCCAATTTCTGAAATCCGAATCGGATGCTTTCGTTCGTCTGACATGCCAAAAAACAGCTGAATTTATAAAGGAAGATCAGCTGTTTTTGGCATTTCAGTCCAACGAAAGCATTCGTTTCGGATATGAGAAATTGGCTGTAACAAAAGAAAAGCGTTTTCGGTACACGTTTTTTTCCCTTTGCGTGTATTAACGCGTACCCCTAATTTTCTTAAATAAGGAAATACGGTTTATATCCCTAATCTATGTCAATAATACCCCACAAATGATTATATTTAGTAATTCGGTAGAGATGGTTTAGCGTCCCAGCAAAAAAAGCGTCGCCAAAAAAGTAGAGAAAATGTTCTGGATCCGGAAGTGGTGCAAAATTGGCGTCGAAGCGATGAATTTAACATGGGCTTGTCATAGGATGGATGTCCACCATTTCAACAGCCGTTGCACTGAATAGCATCACTTCTTAAGGTGTGGTCCTAATTCAATGTTTCGTATGTGAATTATAAAATTGTGTCATATTTTGCCAAATAAATAATTTTTAAATTTTTTTATGATTTTTAATGCATTCTAAAGTTTTTGTCTAAAACCTTTGACCTCAAATATTTTCAAAAATTTGCAAATTTTCTAGAATGTTTTTAGAATTTTTGTTTGGACAAAATTTAAATAGTTTGTACCATTTTATTAATTCTTACTCTCTTTTTAATCTATTTGAAACAACATGATTTAAAATGTCTTATTAACCCTTTCACTACACAGAAAAAAATATCACCAAAATATTTCCAATTAAAAACTTAATTGAAGTTGAAAATTTTTTCAATTAATAAATTAATTGATACAATTAACTTTTTAATCATGATAGAAACATTAAGTTAATTAAGTCAATGATTGGAAATTTTATAATTTTTAATTAACAAATTAATTGATACAATTAACTTTTTAATCAAATTCGGAAGACTAATTCAGTTAAAAAAAGTGCTGATTTTTTTTTAATTTTTAATTAAAAATGTATTTCAAACAATCATTTGTTAATCCAAATAAAAACTCTAAGCCAATTCGGAAAGTAATTCAAAATAGTTACCTTTTTTAGTTAGTAAATTAATTGAGTTTTGCAATCAACATCAATTAAATTTTTAATTGAATCAATTAAAAAATTAATTGAAATTTGCTGAAAAAATCAATTAATTTTTTAATCAAGAATTTCTTCTATGCCCAATTAAAACTGTGATTGATACTATCATTTTCGTGATTGAAGACATTTCAATTAAAAAATTAATTGGATCAATTAATTTGGTGATTGAATCAGAAAAAAAATTTTTTGTGTGTACCGATGAAGGACATTCAAAAGAGACACCAAATTCTATTTTCCCACTTAGTTTCGATTTATTGCTCGATGTTATTTTAAAGTAGAGGCTTTAATCTAAATAAGCTATAAATATTGTCCATATTGGTGAGGTCTAAAATACATTTTTATAAACTTCTTTAACAATAAAGGAAAAATACGAACATTTGAGACAATTTTTGTACTGTATGTTTCTAGTAAATGGACATTTATTCAAAAACTATAGCTGATACTTTTACGGGTTCTTTTTTGTATTTTTTCTCACACTTTGAAAGATATTATAGGCCAAATGCGCTTATTTTCGTAAGGCCGTTTGGTTACAATTCAAGAATCAAGTTTTCAGAACAAGATCATATAGCTCTCGAAGTAACTGAGGTAGGTTTTCAAAATGACAATTTTTGTTTTACATGCTGTTAGTACAGAAGAAAAATAAAAGTTTTTATCATTCGATTTATTTCGGTAGTGAAAGGGTTAAATATATGAAAAAAGCGAGTTTTAGAAAATTGAAACAAAAGAACTTCTTGTGTAGTTCAAATAAAGATCATCTTTGGGAAGTAATTTTTGGAAGTGCTTTTAAAGTAGTGCTTTTAGAAGAACTTCCAATTTTTTTTTTGTTTTTGCTGGGGTATGATATAGTCGGCGTTTCCCGATTTTGTACTTTACTCACTTGTTGTTTTAGAAATCGTCCACGGACGAATGCAGTTCTTTAGTTTTAGTTAATTTGTTCTTTTAAGAGAAAGTGCAATTCGGCAAATGATTATTAAAAATCACATCATGTCATTGTATATTGTTTTAAAAATACTTTGTGGAAATCTCAAAAAGTGGAGTACAATTTAATTTTCGCGCTCTTTTTTTTATAATTTCTCTCAGTATCAGTTTAACTACCACTTGACCATTACAGACAGTAATGGAAATATTCTTGCAGTATATAACAAAGCAAACGAAACTACATATTCCATAACATCTAACGGTATCAATGGTGGCTTATGTTAGAACAACAACAAAAACACGAATAATCACTCACTTGCATTTTTATCGTAACGGCATATCTTTGCAACTCGACAAAAGCAGCCAAAAAAAATTCACTATACACACACGCACACAATTCCCCTTACGACACTTTGTTTTTTTGTTAAAGTTAGCAACAGCTTATTCACAGGGATATCGAAGATTTACACACCACAAGTTTAGGGTGTTTATTATCATAGAGCTTCTTTCCATAACACTTCTCACACTAATTAGAATCATATGTTGTTGTTATTTAAATTTGTATATGTATTTGTGCAATACTCTCGCTCATGGATTGATTATAACTGTATGCTATATTCTTCTATACACACACTTCTATTAGAAATTCAATATAATTTTATTTTGCTTAGGCTTTTTTTATTCAATGATTTCATTTTTACCGATTTGCTTATAGAATTAAAGACATCTGCTTTGTTTTATCACTTTGTTGTTTTATTACTTTCATGTTTTATATACATGTAGATTTTCTTTGCAACACTCTTTTAAACACCCACACAATTACACACTTAATCTTTTTTTCTTCACGACACTCGTGTACTTTTTTTGCAATATGTACTTTGTATAATTTCTTGATTTTCTTTCATTAGACACAATAAAAAAAACAAATTCTTGTTTTGGTTTGCCAAAACATCTTTAGTTTGATGTTAGGCAGGCTTTTTATCCTGGCCGGTTTTCTTCGTTTGGCGTGTTTAGAAAACTACCACAAACCGTTGTCTTCAGCGTCATTTTCATCGTTTACCCGAGACAAAACCCAAAAATATAAAAACGCGTCCTTCCACGAACATTGCAAAACTTAAACTAAACACTTATGGCTCCATGGCTTCATAACATACCGTAAGACGAGAAAAGAAAAGACCGACAACTACCACTACCACCATCAGCCTTGGCTGACAAACAACGCAAGAATAAATGCACATGACTATGACTACGAATCACGATGATGACGATGTTGATGGTAATGTTTCTTGTGCAAAAACAAAAACATGTTACAACAACAGAAAGCATAATGATTTAATCAACGATTATGACGTTGTTGTTGTAGAGCTTCTCTCTCTCTGATTATTAAGTGCTCCCCCTCATGAAACAAGGTGAGATTAGAACACTGAGAAAAAGAGATCCAATATGAGAGAGCTAAACTCTCAATTTTAAGCCCCAACCAGTTTACTATTAAACAACACAAATGCAACAGCAGCAACAAGAAATATATTGATGTTGTCGTTAACATCGTCATTGTTGATGTTAGATAGATTTGAGAAAATTAAGAACTCGAGTACTAATTTTTGGACATTTGGAGTAATACAAATATGTAAGAATGTATAACAAAAAAAATTAATAGGAAAGGCTGCAGTTATAGATTATTATTATGCAAACTAATTTACCGATAATATTAATTTTTACATGGATTCTTTTAAGTTTTTACAGAACATCTTCATGAAATTTGTATTGCTATACTTACAGAATTATTCATTAATTTTCTCTTTTTTTTATAGGAAATGTGAATTTTACAAATATTTTTTGGATATAGCCGAAGATACAGTATATTTAGAATAGAGCAGCATTTTTTTTTTATTGGCAAAGCAAATATCAAGGATTTAGGAGGCATTGAAAAAAAATGATATAAATTTTTTCCAAGCCCAAGGAAACACAAAAAACTTCAATTTTCTTTAATTTTTTTGTATTATTTGTGGATCTTAATTTACAAATTTATTAAATACAAAATAATTGCTAACGTATTTGAGAACTTCCATATTATTTTATTTCATAGTTTTGAACATGCCATGTTATTTTATTTCATAGTTTTCGTTCTTCAAATTATGTTATTCCTAGTGGCTCATAATAAATATTACACAAGTACACCCAAATTTATGACAAGCAACTTTTAAAATCCCCGTTATTCCTTCCTCCCTTCCTTAAAACCACTCCCTGGGAACCCCGAGGGGAGGGTGAGTTTTGAAGGGGAATTTCTGAAACCGAAATTGTGGATACTTCTTAAATTTAATTAAAAAAATTAAATTAAAAAAAATTATTCCCAAAATAATTTAAAACAAAAAACTAGTATATACGGCCGTAAGTTCGCCCAGGCCGAATCTTATGTACCCTCCACCATGGTTTGCATAGAAACTTGTACTAAAGACTGTCATCCACAACCGAATTACTTGGGTTGCGGTAACACTTGCCGATGGCAAGGTATCTTAAAAGTTCTTAACACCGTGTTCTCAATTGTAAGTTAGTCCATACGAGGTATATATTAAACCAAAAAAAAAAGGCCGATTAAAGGTGGGTATTAATTTCGAGTCTAGCCGCTAAAATCGTCATTTTTTCACGATTACTTTTCTTTAATAATCCATTTTAATGAATACAAACTTTGTGCAAATTTACTTTGGGATATTCCCCATCAAGTTATAATGAAATCTGAAACAAATATGTATAATTTTATGACTTTTTTTACTGATTTAGTTTTCACTTTAGTGAAAATTAGCGGCTAAACTCTAACTTAATACTCACCTTAAATACGCAAATAATTCAGTTTGAAAAAATTTTCTATAGAAATCAAATATTGACACCATTTTCTATAGAAATAGAATCTTGACAAAATTTTGTATAGTAATAAAATTTTGACAAAATTTTTTATAGAAAGAAAATAAAATTTTGACAAAATGTTGTATAGTAATATAATTTTGACAAAATTTTCTATATAAATAAAATCTTGACAAAATTTTCTATAGTAATAAAATTTTGACAAAATTTTTTATAGTAATAAAATTTTGACAACATTTTCTATAGATATAAAATTTTGGTAGATTATTTTTGGTGATCGGCTATATACTCGTATAACTATAGACCGATATGGACCAATTTTTCCATGGTTGTTAGCGGCCATATACTAGCGCAATGTACCAAATTTCACCACGTACCACATTTAAACCGGGTAGGATGAATTTTGCTCCTCCAATAGGTCCGGAGGTCAAATCTGGGGATCGGTTTAAATGGGGGTATATATAATTAAGACCGGTATGGACCAATTTTTGCATGATTGTTAGAGACCATATACTAACACCAAGTACCAAATTTAAACCGGATCGGGTGAATTTTGCTCATCCATGAGGCTCCGGAGGTCAAATCTGGGGATCGGTTTATATGAGGGCTATATATAATTATGGACCGATATGGACCACTTTCTGCGTGGTTGTCAGAGACCATATACTAACACCACGTACAAAATTTCAACCGAATCTATTGAATTTTGCTCATCCATGAGGCTCCGGAGGTCAAATCTGGGGATCGGTTTATATAATTATGGACCGATGTGAACCACAGTGTGCATGGTTGTCAGAGACCATATACTAACACGACGTACAAAATTTCAACCGAATCTATTGAATTTTGCTCATCCATGAGGCTCCGAAGGTCAAATCTGGGGATCGGTTTATATGAGGGCTATAAATAATTATGGACCGATGTGAACCAAAGTGTGCATGGTTGTTAGAGACAATATACTAACACCATGTACCAAATTTCAGCCGGATCGGATGAAATTTGCTTCTCTTAGGGGCTCATCAAGCCAAATCTGGGGATCGGTTTATATGGGGGCTAGATATGATTATGGACCGATGTGGACAAATTTTTGCATGTTTGTTAAAGACCATATACTAACACCATGTGCCAAATTTCAGCCGGATGGGATGAAATTTTCTTCTCTTAGAGACTCCGCAAGCCAAATCAGGGGATCGGTTTATATAAGGGCTAGATATGATTATGGACCGGTGTGGACCAACTTGTGCACGGATGTGAGAGACCATATACTAACACCATGTACCAAATTTCAACCGGATCGGATGAATTTTGCTCCTCCAAGAGGCCCCGCAAGCTAAATCTGAGCGTCGGTTTATATGGGGGCTATACGTAAAAGTGGACCGATGTGACCTATTTGCAATACCATCCGACCTACATCAATAACAACTACTTGTGCCAAGTTTCATGTCGATAGCTTGTTTCGTTCGGAAATTAGCGTGATTTCAACAGACGGACGGACGGACATGTTTAGATCAACTCAGAATTTTCGAACACAACAAATTGGAATTTTTTGAGTAGATATTTCATGTTAATGGCTGCTATGTACTAAAAGCGATTACTTGAATAAACATATAATTAAACCTAGGAGCCAAATTCCCTGAAAAAATATTGTCGTGAGCTCAAAGATTTCATGTCTTTAAAATACGAATGCAAATTTTGCTTAGCATAGAAGACGCATTTCTCTAATATAAAGGTTTTTTTTTCCTTGTCCAAAAATCGATAAACTTTTCAATGAAGTCGTATTGTCCTTATAATTAAGTGATTTCACTTAAAAATGGGTATCATAACATGAAAGAAAAAATGTTTGGGCTAGGGTCAACTTGACTTTAATAATTTAGAAATTCTTTAAATTTAATGAAATTGTCTTCAAATTTGTTGTCTTTTTGCATCGTTCAAAAATGGGACATGTTTTTCAACACTTTATTTTAAATACGTTTTTTACTTGAAACATAACATAATTTCTACTGGAAGTCGAGTCTTAATATGGAAAATTAAGTTGTCGATAACTCGTTTTTAAAGGACTTTGATAACATATGAAGAAAAACAGCTGAAAAGGCGAAAATTTAAAATTTGCTTCCTAGGAGCAAGTACACAAACCACAAATTTAAAAGAGAATTGTGTCTTAAAAGTATCCTTACTTGTATTCTCCGCTTCTTTGGCTCGGAATCAATACAAACATTTTTAAAGTAAATACAAATTCTTTGGAATCGGGCATGCTTTTGTTTTTAGTGTGAGTTAAGAAATGCCGTATATAGTATGTCTGTGTTTACTATAATGTATTAAAAACGTCAAATGTTTATATACTGCCTTGTTTACTTTATTATAAATATATCAAACATAGAATGAATAATAAGCATTGAGAGTCGTCAAAAAATAAAAACTCACACAAAAATACAATAAACTGGAAATACCACCTAAATCGGTTCATCTTTATTTTAGCTCTCTTATGTTTATATTACAGTCGACTCCGCTTTAGCGCAATGCGCTTTACTGAAAAACCTCGGATAACTGAAATCGATCGCATTCCCCAGTTGTTTTTTCTGTCCATTTCATTTAAATTACTCCGCTTTAGTGAAACTCCGCTTAACTGAAAAAATCGGATTACTGAAAAGTTTTTTGTGTTCAAATGAGTTTCGTCACATTAGTATGACTTCGCTTTACTGAAAATGCCACATTCTCGCTATTGAGAGAGAGTACATTTTCTTCTCCGTATTGAGAACGCTTTATTTCAAGTGAAGATGGCACTTTCAAAACAGTTTAAATCACTCTGTAAATAAAATCAACTGAAAGGTAAAATTGTAGATGGCACACACACGGAATCAAACACCTTGTTTTTATTATTTTATGTACATAGCATTGGTCATAAGTTCGGTTAACTGAAATTGAGTGGATTTTTTTCCAGTTATACGGAGTCCGCTTTACTGAAACTTTTTCAGTTATCCGAAGTTCGCATTACTGGAAGTTTTTTTCAGTTATCCGTAGTCCGCTTTAGCAAAAACTTCGGATAACTGAAATTAAATGGCTGCATTTTTAACGTTTCAGTAAAGCGGAGTCGACTGTACTCGTTTTTGGAAACAACGAAAAATTCATTGCAATAATTAGCAAAAATGTACCACTTTTTATGCTACCCTTTAAATGTTAAATATGGTATCCTCAACGGCTCATATTTTAATATTTATATATATCACACGATTTTCTCATGGTAGTACAAGCCAATATTCAAATTCATATTCCGGGACGTATGCGTTATTTTACAAAACGGAAATGATAATAAGCATACGCCTATTTAAATTATTTGATTCTGAAATTTTTATTCTAACTTCCCATTATAGCGATATGTTTTAATATATGTATGGTCAAAGATCTTTCTTGTTTTTGGTTTCATAGACATATGTAGAACATTTTTATTTGTACGACTTTTGGTACGTTTCTTACAATATACATAAATGCCATCTCTTTTCATTCGCTGCAACATTATGTGGCGACTTTAGTGGACACATATTCTTTACTCTAATATTAGCACATTAATATTTTTAATCGTTTTTGTTAAGCGAATAAATCCCTTTCGTGCAACACTGCAACAACTCATTAATATCGTGGTGGAAGCCGCCTTCTACATACGATGTCTTTGCTGTATACACTCGTTCATTGCCTCTTCGCGTAAACGTGCATTTCGCACAGTGGGACAATAGAAATATGGCCGTTTCAATCAATTTTCTTAGCCATTACAGAAAAACCTTTGTGATATTCGAATTTAGTTTTGCAATTATATTTCAAATTAAATTTTTGTTTAATGCCATGATGTTCTTGTACCGTTGGATAAAAAAACACCCCATGGATTTTGCAGATCAAGACCAATCGGATGATTGCTGCTTCCAAACCTTCAACAAGTCAATTTGGGATATCGGTTTATATAGGGTCTATATCACAGCTCTTTATGGATGTAAAATACTTCCATATTTTCAATTTAAGGAAAGTCGGATAAAAATAACAGTGGCTAGATGCTCAAAAATCAAATCAGGGGATCGGTTTTTAGCACCATATATCAAAACATGGATCGATGTAGCCCATCTTGAAGTAGAGGTATTACAACTGAATGACATTGACGTACGTTGTTAGATAGTCTTACACGGACGAAAAAAGACTTTGTCATATGCCCTGAAAAAAAATATTTACGTGATATTAAAGATTACGCAACCTAAATTTTAGGATGCGAAATTTACAAAATATTAGGGACAAATTTCTTTAAAATAATGAAATTTTAATTAAAATAAAGTTTATAATCTTTGCTTCAAAAATATTTTTCATTAAAATTAGGACACCAATTTTGTAAATTTGTATCCCTCCGTTAAAGTTTGATGTCTTTGAACTAAGGCTAATTTTCCTTAAAGTAAAGAAACACACTTTTGATTTAAGGAAATTTTCCTTAAATTAACTGAAATATTGAAACTTTAGATTTAAGACAAAAACGCTTCAAATATAGGCTAAGACTTACTTTGAGGATTTAGCGTATTTGGTTCTAAGTTTGTTTTGGAATTAAGAAAACATGTTTTACTTTGAAGTATCCGTTACAATTTTGATTTTTAAACTGGCATTTGTTTGTACGTGAGTACATTTATTAATAAACCGCGAAAAGAGAATGAAAATTGGATAAATGAGATCTGTAACCTAATTTTATTGATCCTAGATTTAAAGACAGATATGTCGCTAAACAATTTCTTTATTTTAAAGAAGCCGCATCTTTGGAATCAATACCAAAATCCTTAAGGGAGGGTCAAAATCTTTGGATCCAAGTAAACTTTTTTGTTGAGCGCGTTTTGGTGTAAAAATTATATGTTTGGAACTGAAATGTTTAGCACATTAATTGTAAGTGCAAGTACATAATGTTTATAAACTAGTATGACATGCTTGGGACATATATGTTGATATGTTAGAACATATTATGTTTGGGACATTTCATGTTTTAAATATAATGTCTTTAGATGCACACATACATATATTGATTTAAAAATTTAAATGTATATATTCAGAAACGTCATAGAGAGAGAGAGAGAGAGAGAGTGAGAGAATAGGGGGAACTATAAGATGGCGTCGGAGATAGATAGACATGTTAAGATATGTAAAACTGAAGGTTTAATTGCAACAAATATAAGTTAAGGTTCTGGGTAAAGGTTCATGATTGTTTGTTGACTTACATATTTTGTATATAAATAAATATTTTTATTTGCATTCCAACACGATTATACTTAGAAACTGGAATTAATTATTTGGGGCCTTAAACAAAGATATGCTTAGGATGAAACGTAATATGTTTGCACGATGCAAACAACTTTTTGTTTGAACACATTCTTATATATATGCTTGAAGCGGTATACTTTTGGAAGTATATGCTACAGAGGCGATTTATTATACCCTCCATCATAGGATGGGGGTATATTAACTTTGTCATTCCGTTTGTAACACATCGAAATATTGCTCTAAGACCCCATAAAGTATATATATTCTGGGTCGTAGTGAAATTCTGAGTCGATCTAAGCATGTCCGTCCGTCCGTCCGTCTGTTGAAATCACGCTAACTTCCGAACGAAACAAGCTATCGACTTGAAACTTGGCACAAGTAGTTGTTATCGATGTAGGTCGGATGGTATTGAAAATGGGTCATATCGGTCCACTTTTACGTATAGCCCCCATATAAAGGGACCCTCAGATTTGGCTTGTGGAGCCTCTAACAGAAGCATATTTCATCCGATCCGGCTGAAATTTGGTACATGGTGTTGGTATATGGTCTCTAACAACCATGCAAAAATTGGTCCATATCGGTCCATAATTATATATAGCCCCCATATAAACCGATCCCCAGATTTGGCTTGTGGAGCCTCTAAGAGAAGCATATTTCATCCGATCCGGCTGAAATTTGGTACATGATGCTGCTATATGGTCTCTAACAATCATGCAAAAATTGGTCCACATCGGTCCATGATTATATATAGCCCCCATATAAACCGATCCCCAGATTTGGCTTACGGAACCTCAAAGAGAAGCAAATTTCATCCGATCTGGCTGAAATTTGGTACATGATGTTGGTATAGGGTCTCTAACAACCATGCAAAAATTGGTCCACATCGGTCCATAATTATATATAGCCCCCATATAAACCGATACCCAGATTTGGCTTGTGGAGCCTCTAAGAGAAGCATATTTCATCCGATACGGCTGAAATTTGGTACATGGTGTTGGTATATGGTCTCTAACAACCAAGCACAAATTGGTCCATATCGGTCCTTAATTATATATAGCCCCCATATAAACCGATCCGCAGATTTGGCTTGTGGAGCCTCAAAGAGAAGCAAATTGCATCCGATCCGGCTGAAATTTGGTACATGGTGTTGATATATGGTCTGTAACAATCATGCAAAACTTGGTCCACATCGGTTCATAATTATATATAGCCCCCATATAAACCGATCTCCAGATTTGGCTTGCGAAGCCTCAAATAGAAGCAAATTGCATCCGATCCGGCTGAAATTTGGTACATGGTATTGGTATATGGTCTCTAGCAACCGTGCAAAAATTGGTCCACATCGGTCCATAATTATATATAGCGCACATATAAACTGATCCCCAGATTTGGGTTGCGGAGCCTCTAAGAGAAGCAAATTTCATCCGATCCGGCTGAAGTTTGGTACATGGTATATGGTCTCTAACAACCGTGCAAAAATTGGACCATATCGGTCCATAATTATATATAGTCCCCATATAAAACGTTCTCCAGATTTGACCTCCGGAGCCTCTTGGAGGAGCAAAAGTCATCCGATCCGGTTCAAATTAGGAACGTGGTGTTAGTATATGGTCGCTAACAACCATACCAAAATTAGTCCAATCACACAACACTTGAAACTAGAGCCAAAAATAATCTACCAAAAGTTTATTTCTATAAAAAATTTTGTCAAAATTTTATTTCTATAGAATATTTTGTCAAAATTTTATTTCTAGAGAAAATTTTGTTAAAATTTTATTCGGTTCATAATAAAATTTTCATCATTGCCAAAATTTTATTTCTATAGAAAATTTTGTTCAAATTTTATTCGGTTCATAATCATGGTTGCCACTCGAGCCAAAAATAATCTACCAAGATTTTATTTCTATAGAAAATTTTGTTAAAATTTTATTTCTGTAAACATTTTTGTCAAAATTTTCTTTCTATAGAAAATTTTGTGAAAATTTTTATTTCTATAGAAAATTTTGTGAAAATTTTATTTCTATAGAAAATTTTGTTAAAATTTTATTTCTGTAGAAAATTTTGTCAAAATTTTATGTCTACTTTGTCAAACTGAATTATATACGTATTGGATCGATCTTTTTCGATTTAATATATACCACGTATGGACTTACATACAATTTAGAAGATGGTGTTAGGAGGTTTTAAGATACCTTGCCATCGGCAAGCGTTACCGCAACTTAACTGCCACTTGTGGGTGGCAATGTTTAGAAGAAGTTTCTACGCAATCCATGATGGAGGGTACATAAGCTTCGGCCTGGCCGAACTTACGGCCGTATATACTTGTTATTATTATTATTATTTTTTTTTTTTGAGCGTGTAAAAGATAGTCAGATGTGTTACAAACTGAATGACAAACTTATTACATGGATATAAAATATTCAATAATAGTTCATATTTTTCCAATATACAGTGAAACCGAATCACGGTTGCCAATCGTGCCAAATATAATCTACCAACATTTGAGGAAAATTTTACCACAAATCTACCAAAACACAATATTTCTATAAAAAATGTTCCAATTTTATATCAAAAAAAAAAATTTTTTTCAAAATATTATTTCTATAAAAACTTTTTGCTAAATTTTATTTCTAAAGAAATTTTTTCAAATTTTATTTCTACAAAATAATTTTGCAAATTTTTATTTCTATACAAAATTTTTGCATAATTTTATATCGATAGAAAATTGTAGAAAAATGTTATATCTACTGAAAAATTTTGCAAAATTTTTATTTCTACAGAACAATGTTGCTAAATTCTTTCTATAGAAAAAAATTATTAAATTTTATTTCTATTGATAAATGCTGTCAAAATTTTATTTCTATAGATATTTTTTGAAAATTCTATTTCTATAAGAAATTGAAGTACATCTTAGTTGGAGAGTAATGATTTACAAAATATACCGACACATCAAGAATTCCAGCAATCTACCAAGTGGTGGAACTCCACCGTGGTGCAATGGTTAGCATGCCCGCCTGGCATACACAGGGTCGTGGGTTCAAACCCAGTTTCGACCAAACACCAAAAAGTTTTTCAGCGGTGGATTATCCCACCTCAGTAATGCTGATGACATTTCTGAGGGTTTCAAAGTTTCTCTACGTGGTTTCACTGCAAAGCGGAACGCCTTTCGGACTCGGCTATAAAAAGGAGGTCCCTTGTCATTGAGCTTAACATAGAATCGGGCAGTACTCAGTGATAAGAGAGAAGTTCACCAATGTGGTATCACAATGGACTGAATAGTCTAAGTGAGCCTGAAATATCGGGCTGCCACTATACCTAACCTAACCAATCCTACCAAACAGTAAAAAATCTACCATTTTTGGTTGAATTCTACCAACTGTGGCACTAGTGCCTCACGTTGAATATTTTTGCAAAATTTTATTTTTATTCATTTTTATAGAAAATATTGACAAAATCTTATTTCTATAGAAAAATTTTTAATTCTATAGAAAAATTTTGCTAAATTTTATTTCTATAGAAAAAATTTCTACAGAAATATTTTTCTAAATTTTATTTCTATAGAAAATGTTTGCAAAATTTTATTTCTATAAACAATTTTGCTAAATTTTATTTGTCTAGAAAATTATTGCTAAATTTTAGTTTTATAGAAAATTTTTACTAAATTTTATTTCGATAGAAAAGTTTTACAAAATTTTATTTCTATAGAAAACTTTTGCTAAATTATATTGCTACAGAAAAATTTTGCTAAATTTTATTTCAGTAAAAAATTTACCATTTTTGGTAGAATTCTACCAACTGTGGCAACCGTGAACCGAATTCCTAAATGTTTGTCCATATTTGGTAGGCATCCACTTATGAGAGGGCAATAATATGTCAAAGACCACACCACTTGACTTTTCAGAGTGTTGTTTTGTATACTCTAAATTGCGTGATTTTTCCATCCACTGTGCTGGTAGTATTATTGCAAAAACAAAATCACAATCCGGCTTTCTCTCTATCAACGAAAACTCTTTGTTGGTATATGTGTGTGCGTGTGCGCGTGGCAACCATGTGCAGTACATGTGGAGCCAGTAGTGAATTTTTGCATTATTTTTGTTTATTTCAGAGAGCACTGCACTCACCAAATTTATAAACTTGTTTGGTTTTACTCTCCACACCCCCAAACAACACACTCTTAACCATTGTGTTATGGAAAACGAATAGTGTTGAAAGTTACACGTCCTTAGTAGTGTATCATTTCCATTTTGTTCCTCTTAAACTTCAATCTCTTTTTTTCTCTCAATCTCTGTTTTTGTTTTCTTTGTCCGTGGAGCAGCTGTTTTACTTACGTTTTTTCTTGTGTGTGGGGCGGAAGGAGTTTCAATGTTTTGCGTGCAAGTAATTGCCGGTTTTTCTTTGTTATAATCATTCGTGAATTTTCTATCGGTCTTTTGTGTTAGTCTTATTGTGTTGCTTTATGCTTTGGTTTACAAATTCGCAAATTCGCAGTGGCTATGTTTTACTGTGTTGTGTAAGGTAATTGTATATTTTGAATTGAGACACTGGGTTGCCATAGTGCTGACTGAGATTATTTCGCTAGAATATTGGGAATTGTAAAATAATTTTCCCGTAATGATGGTATATAGGAATGTATGTATGTTTCTAATTAATACCTAGCCCAAACAAACTAAATAATAATTAAAAATATTGGGAATATTTGCGAAGATATTAGTATATACACTTCCCCTAACATAAATAATGTAACACATTTCACGCAGTTTGAAGAAATTTACTTCTAAAATTAATCGAATATGTTCAGCGTCGTTTTAGAACAATATTCTGAATTAGCTCTATCGTTTGGGCCAAACAATTGTTTTCTACCGTAATCGTTGTAGGAAGAAAGAAGAGAAATAAGCTAAATCCAGACATTTTGATTTAAATTTTACGATCTCGTTCACAATTAACTGAAGGAATTTGCACTAGTTCCAAAGTGATTATAATAGAATGAATTCCAAAACGTCTTAGAACAATGCCCGAATTGAAACTTTTTATATTGATATTTTAATATTTATAATAAAACAAGTATATATGGCCGTAAGTTTGGCCAGGCCGAATCTTATGTACCATCCACCATGGATTGCGTAGAAATTTCTACTAAAGACGGTCATCCACAATTGAATTATTTGGGTTGCGACCGACTGCAAGGCATCTAAAAACATCATCTTCTAAATTGTAAGTTAGTCCACTTTTTTTAAATACTATCAACAGCCTTCGCTCACAAAAATATGGACAGACTTAAAAAATCATGTAACGAAAGTGATTGTTAGAATTTTAGAACAGTAGGCTCTCAAATTGTTCTAGCAAAAACACATGCACTTTGCATAAGGCAGAAAATGCCGTAGTGCAAACAACGAGTATGTATACAAAGGTACCGTTAGAAATTTACAGATAAACAGGTTTTGTGTTCTAAATGCCTTATAAATTAATTTCGTAGATGGAAATAACGGTGTGCCTGTGGTTTCGATCGGATATCATGACAACACAGCAAAAACTATTTGGTGGGGTGTAGGGTGACCTCTTGACTTTTTAAAATATCTGTAACTTTTTTGCTTATGAATATAAGTAAATACTTCAAAAGCAAAAGTTGCATATTTTGTTAAGATCTTTATAATGGTTATCAGAAATGGGCATCATAGGGGTATACGAAGCGAAATAAAAAAATTAAAAATCACATTTGACGTCGGAGTCAAAAATGACCAATGCACGAAATATAGCCCCTGATCAACCACGAACAACGATATGCGTTTCTTTTCGATCGGACTTCAAATGACGACACAGCACAATAAATTGTATTTCGGGGGGTCGTAGGGTGCACGGAAAAAGAAAAGTTTTGGTGTTCTGAAATTGTCTTCGAATATGCTACAAAACTGGGGGGTGACCGCATCAACTTTTTTTCGTGACCCTATCTAGGCTACATACAATTATGAACACGAGTCTACCAAAAATTGCAGATTTTTTACTAATTGGTAGATTGATAGAATTCTTGATGTTTTGAAAAATTTTGCAAAATATTCCTCTCCAACTATGAAATGCTTCATAATTTTTTTTTGACAAAATTTTCTATAGAAATATAATTAAAAAAAAAAATTTCTATATAAATAAAATTTTAACAAAATTATCTATAGAAATAAAATTGAGACAACATTTTCTATAGAATTTATATTTTGACCAAATTTCGTAAAGATATAAAATGTTGACAAAATTTTGGTAGATTATTTATGGCTCGAGTGGCAATCGTGATTTTTCTGTGATTGGGGATAGGTTTATCTGGGGGCTATATATATAACTATAGATCGATACGGACCATGGCATGGTTGTTATCGGCCATACACTAGCGAAATGTATCAAATTTCAACGGGATCGGATGAATTTTGCTCTTTCAAGAGGCTTCGGAGGTCAAGTATGGGGATCGGTTTATATGGGGGCTATATATAATTATGGACCGATGTGGACCAATTTTTGCATGGTTGTTAGAGACCATATGCCAACACCATGTACCAAATTTCAGCTAGATCGAATAAAATATGCTTCTTTAGAGGCTCCGCAAGCCAAATCTGGGGCCCGTTTATATGGGGGCTACACGTAAAAGTGAACCGATATGGCACATTTGCAATACCATCCGACCTACATCAATAACAACTGCTTGTGTCAAGTTTCAAGTCTATAGCTTGTTTCGTTAGCGTGATTTCAACAGACGGACGGAGGGGCGACCGGACATGCTTAGATCGACTCAGAATTTCACCACGACCCGGAATATATATACTTTATTGAGCAATATTTCGATGTGTTACAAACGGAATGACAAAGTTAATTCCGCCATCCTATGGTGAAATTTATACAATAAAATATAATAATAAGGGTTTTATGAGAATTTATGAAATTGAATTATAAAATAACATTTTCTTTATTTTTTTACAATATATATTGGAATATTATTAATTTTCTGCACGTAGGAAGAAACGGGAATTTTTTTAAGTTGCGTGGGGAATTTTCAAAAATCCTCCTGGCATTTCTGGTTATAATGTTCATGATTTGGCACCAATGATTTCTATACGCTCCACTTTATCACATCCAAATATTGGTCTAAGACCCCATAAAGTGTATATATTTTGGGTTGTGATGAAATTCTGAGTAGATCTAGCGATGTCTGTCCGTCCATCTGCAGGCAGGTCAAGTTGGAAATGGGGGCTATATCGGTCCAGATTTTGATATAGCCCCCATATAAATCGACCCCCCGATTTTGGATCTTGCGCTTCTAGACAACACAATTTTTATCCGATTTGCCTGCATTTCAAAATCTATAGGTACTTTGCGTGCATAAATAGGTGTGCCGAATATGGTGTGATTCGACACATTACCACATTTTCATATAGGCCGATCTTTTTATTTGACTTCTTGGGCTTCTAGACAACGCTTTGTTTATTCGATTTGCCTAAAGTTCAAAATTTAGAAATATGTTAGTTTGGGCCCATAACTACATGTGCCGTATATGGTATGTATCGGTCCATGGTTTGGTATTTTATTTCGAAGTATTTTGGGTTCGTAAATACACTGTTTTTCTATTTTTGGGTGTAGAAATTATAATTTTTTAACACAATATTTTTAAGTGCAGGCATATAATGTTCATAAACTAGCATAACATGTTTGGGACATATATGTTAATATGTTAGTACATATTATGTTTGGGACATAAAATGTTTGTAAATATAATATGCTTAGATGCAAACATATATTAATTTGGAAATATTCTATAAACATATACGTGTTTAGAAAGAGAGACCTAGAGATTATGCTGCAAGTAAAATAATGGAAGTAACCAATTGGCGCCCTAAAAATATGTCCACACAAAGAAAATTTAATTAAAATTTTTTACTACCAGTGTATGCCCTAAGGTGAAACATAATATGTTTGAACAAAACAAACATTATTTTGTTTGGACCAAACCTGAATATAAATATACGCTTGAAGCAAAATGTGTTTGGGGTATATGTTACAGAAGCGATTTTTTTGAGGGTGTAGGTGTGGCGAATATGGTGTGATTCGGTCCACATTTGGGTAAAGCCTATATAGCCCGATTTGACTTCTGAGCATCTAGACAGCCGAATTTTTATCCGATGTGCATGCACTTCAAAATTTAGAAGTAGTTTGGGTCCACAAATAAGTGTGCCGAATGTGGTGTGTATGGTTTGGTAAAACCCCCGTATAGCCCTATCTACCGGTTTGACGTCTTGGGCTTCTAGGCACCGATTTGGGTATTTTAGGTCAGTACATACATGTAGCGAATATCATGTGAATCTGTCCATGTGTTAAGTCTTCCGATTTCCATGTGTTTGCTTGGCAGAATATCTGTCATCAAATCTACCTTAAATTCTATATTATATTCCTAGTAAGCCGACGAAGAGTTTTCAAAGGAAAAAAATTTATTATTTGATTCATGGTGGGTATTTATGATTCGGCCCGGCCGAACTTAAATCAGTATAAACTTGTTTCGTCTGATATGTACCCCGTATGAGCTGAATTACATTATGGATGACAGTCTTTAGTAGAAGTCTCTACGCAATCCATGGCATATAGGGCCGTATATACTGGTTATACCCTCCACCATAGGATGGGGGTATATTAACTTTGTCATTCCCTTTGTAGCACACCGAAATATTGCTCTCAGACCCCATAAAGTATATATATTCTGGGTCGTGGTGAAATTCTGAGTCGATCTAAGCATGTCCGTCCGTCTGTTGAAATCATGCTAACTTCCGAACGAAATAAGCTATCGACGTGAAACTTGGCACAAGTAGTTGTTATTGATGTAGAACGGATGGTATTGCAAATGGGCTATATGGGACCACTTTTACGTATAGCCCCCATATAAACCGACGCTCAGATTTGGCTTACGGAGCCTCTTGGAGGAGCAAAATTCATCCGATCCGGTTGAAATTTGGTACATGGTGTTAGTATATGGTCTCTCACAACCATACAAAAATTTGTCCAAATCGGTCGGTAATTACATATAGCCCCCATATAAACCGATCCCCAGATTTGGCTTGCGGACCCTCTAAGAGAAGCAAATTTCATCCGATCCGGCTGAAATTTGGTACATGGTGTAAGTAGATGGTCCCTAACAATCATGCAAAAATTGGTCCACATCGATACATAATTATATATAGCCCTCATATAAATCGATCCCCCGATTTGAACTCCGGAGCCTCATGGATGAGCAAATTTCATCCGATGTGGCTGAAATTTGGTACGTAGTAGTAAACCGATCCCCTGATTAGACCCCCGGAACCCCTTGGAAGAGCAACATTCACCCTTTCCGGTTGAAATTTGGTACGAGGTGTTAGTATATGGTCTCTAACAATCATGCAAAAATTTTTCCATACCGGTCTAAAATATATATAACCCCCATTTAAACCGATCTCTAGATTTGACCTCCGGAGCTATTGGGGGAATAAAATTCATCCGACCCGGTTGAAATTTGGTACATTGCGCTAGTATATGGTCGCTAACAACCATGCCAAAATATGGACCAATTGGGCTATAGTTATATGTAGCCGATCCCCAAAAATAATATACCAAAATTTTATTTCTATAGAAAATGTTGTCAAAATTTTATTACTATAGCAAAATTTTGTCAAAATTTTATTACTTTAGAAAATTTTGTCAAAATTTTATGAGTATAGAAAATTTTGTAAAAAATTTATTACTATAAAAAATTTCGTCAAGATTTTATTTCTATAGAAAATTTTTTTAAAATTTTATTTTTATAAATAGTTTTCTCAAAATTTTATTACTGTACAAAATTGTGTCAAAGATTTTATTTCTATAGAAAATTTTGTCAAAATTTTATTTCTATAGAAAATTTTGTCAAATTTTATTGCTGTAGAAAATTTTGTCAAAATTTTATTTCTATAGAAAATTTTGTCAAACTGAATTATTTACGTATTTATTCGGCCTTTTTTGTTTAAAATATACCCCGTATGGACTAACTGACAATTGAGAACACGGTATCGGCAAGTGTTAGCGCAACCCAAGTAATTCGATTGTGGATGACAGGCATTAGTAAAAGTTTCTATGCAATCCATGGTGGAGGGTACATAAAATTCGGCCTGGCCGAACTTACGGCCGTATATACTAATTTTCTTTATGGTTAGTTAATTTTTTAGTAACTTCGTAATTTGTATTTAAAAGTATACCAAGTCATTACTTTTTGCTTGTTTTAACAACGCATTGTGGGAATCTCAAAAAGTGGAGTAGAATTTGGTTCAGTATTCGCACGAGATAGTTCATGTTTTCCATCAAACAGTTTACTTTTTTCTCTATGTAATTTTACTTTTTGCCCATTGTTGTATTATTTTTGCAGACGTGTATTCCTCTTTAATTATCCTTAAACTTTAAATTTACGCCTTTAACACATTGACAGCCATCCTTGAACCATTGTCCATTTGAAATGTATCTGATGAACATTGTTAATATATGACCCCAATGATGATCTCGATATTAACCCGGACCATTGAAATTGCATTGTAAACCAGGCATTTCACACTTAAGCGTCAACAACTACAATTAAATAAATTAAATATGATTGTGTTAACATCATTTAAATGACTTTATTAAACATAAATTTACATAATGTCAAGCATTCATCCTCCATTCACCTTCGTTGCTTTTCGCTCCACTTCAACTGGGCGCTGTTGTGATTGTGTCAAACCGACCGACCAACCCTTCCACTACTCGAGAAAGGAGTGAAAAGTTTGCAGATGCAAATGGTGGGCGCCACCGGTAAGAACTTCTTACCTAGATTGGTTGGCTGGCTGGTTGGTTCGTTGGCTCTTAACTCCTTCAAGTATTGTGTCATGGTTGGGTGGGGATTACACATAAAATTTTCATAAAAATACGCAAATTTATGGAAATTTTAACACTGGCTCCTGCTCAGTCTCATTTGAACGACAACATTTTGAGCCACATATCATCATCATCACTTCATCACAACCATTGAAAGTTAAGGTTACTCTGAAATGTAACCATAATCACTGGCAAATGCATTTGCAACCAGTACCAGCGTATATTCAGGTATGCTACAATTATTTTCACTTGTGGATATATAATAAGAGAGAGAGAGAGGTAGAGAGCTTTTAGAGACGGGATTGTCATCCTCAATGGTATTTCACGCATAAAAATATTGATTTTCCCCAACGAAATTTTAGACAAAAAAACATTGTTTAAATCTAGTCTTCGCTGTAAGGAAGTTTACAGAGAGGGAATATGATAACGCACACAGAGAGGGAATATGATAACCCCAAACATGTTTCAAGAGCAACATTTTTTTTTTTGGACGGTGAACATGGAACATTTTTGTGTCAGATATATACATTTTTGTCTCAAATTAGACTCATAATTTTTTAGAAAACAACATGGTTGAAACAAACATGTTCCATGTTCACCGTCCAAAAATAACATTTTGCTCTTAGAATATGTTTGGGTGATCATATTCCTTCTCTGGGTGCGGAAAAGGACGAGAAAGACAAGTGGAGTCTTTGGCAACATTGCTCTGGGGCCGGCCCAAAACTGGTAGATTTTTTTACTGTTTGCTAGATTGGTAGAATTTTTGGGGTTTTGGTAGATTTTGCAACATATTTTTCTCCAACTAAGAGATACTTCACAAATTTTTTATAAAAAATAAAAATTTGACATAATTCTCTATATAAAAAAAAAATATTTGACAAAATTTTCTATAGAAATAAAATTTTGATAAAATTTTCTATAGAAGTAAAATTTTGACAAAATTTTCTATAGAAGTCAAATTTTGACAAAATTTTCTATAGAAAAAACCTTTGACAAAAATTTCTATATAAATAAAATTTTGATTAAAATTTCTATAGAAATAAAATATTGAGAAAATTTTCAATATAAAACGAATTTTGAGAAATAAAGAGTAGAAATAAAATTTTGAGGAAATTTTTTATAGACATAACATTTTGAGAAAATTTTCTATAGAAATAAAACTTTATCTCTATAGAAAATTTTGCCAAAATTTAATTTCTATAAAATTTTTATTTCTATAGAAAATTGTACCCAAAAAAAATTTTTTTTTGACAAAATTTTCTATAGAAATAAAATGTTTACAAAATTTTCTATAGAAATAGGATTTTGAAAAAAATTTCTGTATAAATAAAGTTTTGATAAAATTTTCTATAGAAATAAAATTGTGAGAAAATTTTCAATATAAAACGAATTTTGAGAAATAAAGAGTAGAAATAAAATTTTGAGGAAATTTTTTATAGACATAACATTTTGAGAAAATTTTCTATAGAAATAAAACTTTATCTCTATAGAAAATTTTGCCAAAATTTAATTTCTATAAAATTTTTATTTCTATAGAAAATTGTATCAAAATTTTATTTATACAGAATTTTTTTTCAAAATCCTATTTCTATAGAAAATTTTGTCAACATTTTATTTCTATAGAAAATTTTGTCAAATTTTGTCAACATATATTTCAGTTGAAAAGTTTGTCAAAATTTTATTTCTAAAAAAAAATTTACAATTTTTTTTCTATAGAAAATTAAAAAAAAAATGTATTTCTATAGAAAACTTTCTCAAGATTTTATTCTATAGACAATTTTTTCAAAATTTTATTTTCATACAAAATCTTGTCAAAATTTTATTTCTATACAAAATTTTGTCAAAATTTTATTTCCATACAAATTTTTGTCAAAATTTTATTTCCATACAAAATTTTGTCAAAATCGTATTTCTATAGAAAAATTTTATTTTTATAGAAAATTTTGTCAAAATGTTCGTTTCTGTAGAAAAGTTTGTCAAAATTTTTATTTCTATAGAACATTTTCTCAAAATAAAAAATTTCCTCAAAATTTTATTTCTATAGAAAATTTTCTTAAAATTTTATTTCTATAGAAAATTTTCTTAAAATTTTATTTCTATAGAAAATTTTCTCAAAATTTGTTTTATATTGAAAATTTTCTCACAATTTTATTTCTATGGAAAATTTTATCAAAATTTTATTTATACAGAAATTTTTTCAAAATCCTATTTCTATAGAAAATTTTGTCAAAAGTTTATTTCTATAGAAAATTTTGTCAATACTTTTCCGTACAAAATTTTTTCAACATTTATTTCTGTTGAAAAGTTTGTCAACATTTTTTCCATTGAAAATTTTGTCAAAATTTTATTTCTATAAAAAATGTTTACAAAATTTTATTTCTATAGAAAATTTTGAAAACATTTTATTTCTATAGAAAAATTTCTCAAGATTTTTTTCTATAGACAATTTTTTCAAAATTATATTTTGTATGAAAATCTTGTCAAAATTTTATTTCCATACAAAATTTTGTCAAAGTTTTATTTCGATACAAAATTTTGTCAAAATTTTATTTCCATACAAAATTTTGTCAAAATTTTATTTCCGTACAAAATTTTTTCAACATTTGATTGCCATACAAAATTTTGTCAAAATTGTATTTCTATAGAAAAATTTTATTTCTATAGAAAAATTGTATTTTTATAGAAAATTTTGTCAAAATGTTTGTTTCTGTAGAAAATTTTGTCAAAATTTTTATTTCTATAGAAAATGTTCGCAAAATTTTATTTCTATAGAATTTTTTTCTCAATATGTTATGTCTATAAAAAATTTTCTCAAAATTTTATTTCTATAGAAAATTTTCGTAATATTTTAATTCTATAGAAAATTTTCTCAAAATTCGTTTTATTTTGAACATTTTCTCACAATTTTATTTCTATAGACAATTTTATGAAAATGTTATTTATACAGAATTTTTTTTTCAAAATCTAATATCTATAGAAAATTTTGTCAAGATTTTATTTCTATAGAACATTTTGTCAAAATTTTATTTCTATAGAAAATTTTGTCAAAATTTTTATTTCTATAGAAAAATTTCTCAAAATTTTATTGCTGTAGAAAATTTTTTCAAAATTTTATTTCTATAGAAAATTTTCTTAAAATTAGTTTTATATTGAAAATTTTTTCACAATTTTATTTCTATAGAAAATTTTGTGAAATTTTGAACATTTTCTCACAATTTTATTTCTATGGACAATTTTATCAAAATGTTATTTATACAGAAATTTTTTTCAAAATCTAATTTCTATAGAAAATTTTGTCAAGATTTTATTTCTATAGAACATTTTGTCAAAATTTTATTTCTATAAAAAATTTTGTCAAAATTTTTATTTCTATAGAAAAATTTCTCAAAATTTTATTGCTGTAGAAAATTTTCTCAAAATTTTATTTCTATAGAAAATTTTTTTAAAATTAGTTTTATATTGAAAATTTTCTCACAATTTAATTTCTATGGAAAATTTTGTGAAATTTTTTTCTATAGAGAATTATGTCAAATTTTTATTTTTTTATAAAAAAATTGTGAAGTACCTCTTAGTTGGAGAAAAAAGTGTTGCAAAATCTACCAAAACCCAAAGAATTCTACCAATTTACCAAACAGTAAAAAAATCTACTAGATTTGGGCCGGCCCCTGAGCAATAAAATTTGGACAAAATTGTGTATGGAAATAAAATTTTTACAAACTTTTGTATGGAAATAAAATTTTGAAAAAATTGTCTATACACAGAAAAAAATTTCACGAAAATTTTTCCAATTAAAATCTTAACTGAGTTTTAAAAAATATTCAATTAAAAATTTAATTGACTCAACAAATTTTTTAATTGAAATAAAAATCAATCACACAAATTAATAGTATCAATTAATTTTTTAATTGGACCAATTAATTTTTTAATTGACTGTCAATTAATTTTTTAATTGATACTATCATTTCTGTGATTGAAGACATTTCAATTAAAAAATTAATTGGATCAATTAATTTCGTGATTGATTCAGAAAAATTTTTTTTTGTGTGTAGAGTAAAACCTTGAGAAAGTTTTCTATAGAAATAAAATGTTTTCAAAATTTTCTACAGAAATAAAATTTTGATAAAATTTTTTATAGAAATAAAATGACAAAATTTTCTATGGAAAAAAAATTTGGACAAACTTTTCTATAAAAATAACATTTTGAGAAAATGTTCTATGGCAATAACATTTTGACAAAATTTTCTATAGAAATAAAATTATGTAAAAAATGTTTATAGAAATAAAATTTTGGCAAGATTTTTTATAGAAATAAAATGTTGGCAAGATTTTCTATGGAAATAAAATGTTGAGAAAATTTCTGTAGAAATAGAATTTTGAGAAAATTTTCTATTAAATTAAAATTTTGCGAAAATTTTCTTTAGAAATAAAATTTTGTCAAAAATTTCTATAGAAATAACAATTCGAGAAAATTTTCTATAGAAATAACATTTTGAGAAAATTTTCAATAGAAATAAAATTTAGACAAAATTTTCTATAGAAATAAAATTTTGACAAAATTGTCTATAAAAATAAAGTGTTTACAAAATTTTCTATAGAAATAAAATTTTATGAGCTTTACTTGATTTTGCGCCAACATAGTTTTCGACTAATGTTGAGTCCATTGTTAAAAAAAGACGAAATTGCCCAAAAGCGGGCGATATAAGGAAGCTATATCTATATAATATTTTGCCGGTTTGGTTGGTATCGAGAAGGCTAACTTGTGCAAAATTTGGTAAGAATGGCGAATAAATAAGGCTATTATGGCCAATCTTGAAAAAAATTGGTCGATACGCATACATAGGAGCTCTACCTAAATCTTAACCGATTTGGATGATTCTTTGCACATATAGTAAGTACTATAGAAAATATATTTAGCCAACTTTGAGTCAGATGGGTTAATAAATTAGAGTTTATGGCCAAATTTGGGAAAATCGGCCGATACCTATATGTGGGAGCTATATCTAAATCTGAACCGATTTCGATGAAATTTCGCACACTTAAGCTGTGGTTAATTAGATTACTTTGTGTAAAACTTGACGACTATCGGTTAGTAAAGAAGCACAATATGACCCGATTTGTCAAAATCCTACTTATTTCCAAATTGAATACCTATCGTCCTTGTGCCCAAAACCGCCATGTACCAAATTTCATTAATATCGGTTAATAATTGTGACCGTAATCTTGCGAACGACAAATACATGGACAGACTGACACCAAGCACACAAAAAAACTTTTCTGATTCAATCACAAAATTAATTGATCCCATTAATTTTTTAATTGAAATGACTTCAGTCACTAAAATGATAGTATCAATTAAAAAGTTAATTGAAAGTCAATTAAAAAATTAATTGAAAGCCAATGAAAAAAATAATTGAAAGCTAATTAAAAAAATAATCGATACTCTTAATTTTTGTGATTGATTCTTGTTTCAATTAAAAAATTTGTTGAATCAATTAAATTTTTTATTGAATATTTTTTAAAACTCAATTAAGACTTTAATTGGAAAAAATTTCGTTGGTTTTTTTTTTTTTGTGAGGGCTAGATCGACTCAGGAAGTGATTCTGAGTCGATCGTTATATACTTTATGCGGACTAAAAATTGATATGTCTGGTGGACATATTTTTTTTTTGCAGATCAAATTAATATACTCTGACCCCTACGTAGGTTAGGGTATAATTATCAATGCAAAATTTTATCAAAGTTTGAATAAGTTTCTTGATAAACATTTTTATCAATAATTACACTGAAAAAAAGCATGCCCGGTTCCAAAGATTTTGTCTTTACATTAAAAATTGATTCGGAGCCAAAGAAGCGGAGAATACAAGTAAGGATACTTTTAAGACACAATTCTCTTTTAAATTTGGATTTTGTGTTCTTCTAGGAAGCAAATTTTAATTTTTCGCTTTCTCAGCTTTTTTTCTTCATATGCTATCAAAGTCCTTTAAAAACGAATTAACGACAACTTTATTTTCTAAATTAAGACTCGACTTCCAGTAGAAATTATGATATGTTTCAATTAAACAATGTCTTTAAAATAAAGTATTGAAAAACATGTCCTATATTTGAATGATTTTTTGCTTTGTAGTCAAGATGCAAAAAGATAACAAATTTAAAGACAATTTCATTAAATTTAAAGAATTTTTGAATTATTAAAGTCAAGTTGATTCGCATTTTAAAGACGTGAAATCTTTGACCTCCAGACAATATTTTTTTCAGTTTATGAAGGCGTATTTTTTCTTTGTGACATTATAATCTCTAAGCTCTCACTGGAATACAACGAAATTATGTGATAATTTTCCGAAATTCAATGTTTTCTAAACTCAAAAGGACAACAAGACTATTTGACATGGTTACAAGTGCTATTCAACCAAAATTAAGGTAGTCCATTAAGTTCGCTTCGGCATTGTTTATTTATACTTGTCTTTCAGGTTTTTAGTTTTATGGCCTCCATGAAAAGTTCTCCTTGCATGGGAGTTATACAAGGATAGTGGCAATGTAACGAACACGTAACCTATAGGTGTGCATGACAATATTTTCGTCATCTGCCGCTAGACGAAAATGATTTTTCCAAAGTTAGGCTGTCCAGCTTGACATTTACAAGTCGAATTTATCCTCTTGTGCGAAAACTGCATAAATACCCTCCTCAAATGATTGTAGATAGATCAGAAAATTGCATTATACTATTAAGTCAGATAAATTGAAGACTTGACTCTTTCTTTTTTCAGGTCATTTCCTGTGTTGTCCTTTGCCTGCAGAGACAACATCAGAAACTGGGTTTTCTGTTTGCAAGACATTTGCTGTGTTGTCCTTCGACAGTAAAGACAACATCAATGGACATACGTCTGAGATAGCGGGTCATTTAGTGAAAATTTCACTTCATGTGACATGACCGATTGTGAATTGGCTCCATCGAACATTGCCTTGTGACAATGAAAATGCACGCAGATAGTAACCTGAAGGATGAATTCCGACCTATCCAATTACTGGGATTTTTTTTCGAATATATTGTTTTCGGAGCTCGATATTTAAGCCCATAATGAGAAGCTGTTGAATTGGTTGCAAAAACTTTCCTTATAAGTAAACACAAATATAAACAACATTTTCCATATGTGGGTATGTACGTATGTAGAGCAATGACGAATGTTGAATATTAAAGCAAAAGCTTTTCGTTTATATTTAAATTCAATGTTTGATGGCTATAGCAAGTATTCCCCCATACTCTGATTCTGTTGCAATAAGATCCATTTTTATATTCACCACCATAGGGTGATGGTATAATGAGATTTCTGCTCCGTTTGTAACACATCCAAACATAAGCGTACTAAGACCTCTGGGGGGAGGGCTTAGCTCCCTCCAGAAAAAAATTAGCCCCCCATAGAATGTGAAAACCTATATATGATTTTCCATTATATATTGTTACTGTATAGAATAGATAGGGGGGGCTATAGCCCCCCCCCCCTGGTTAAAAATGTCTAGATACGGCAATGCCTCCAAATATGGATTACCAACTATCGTTCTGAAAATTTGCATAAATTTGTTGATGTTTCGATGCAGCCTCCATTTAACCGATCCATCGATATAAATACCTGGAAAACATGGCTGTTATTCTATAGGTTCAATTTTAAAATAACTTCCAAAAAGTTCCTTGCAAAGATGTTCTCTATTCCAACTATCTAGGATGCCGCTTCGCTACCCAATCCTGATTTTGCAAAACAAACGCCCTATCTGTCTAAAAATATCTCCTGTTACGAAACAATTTGCATATATTCATAAGCATATGATTCGAAGGATACGATAATAGGAAAATCCTTCTGAAAAAGAGTCCTAAGGATTTGAATTTATTTCCGAAATACACATAAATACGGATTTAAATTTTTTGCTAGGATTGATCATCGCTTTTATACCCTCCACCATATTAACTTTGTGATTCCGTTTGTAACACATCGAAATATTGCTCTAAGACCCCATAAAGTATATATATTTTGGGTCGTATTGAAATTCTGAGTCGATCTAAGCATGTCCGTCCGTCTGTTGGAATCACGCTAACTTCCGAACGAAACAAACTATCGACTTGAAACTTGGCACAAGTAGGTGTTATTGATGTAGGTCGGATGGTATTGCAAATGGGCCATATCGAACCACTTTTACATATAGCCCCCATATAAACCGACGCTCAGATTTGGCTTGCGGAGCCTCTTGGATGAGCAAAATTCATCCGATCCGGTCCAAATCGGTTCATAATTATATATAGCCCCCAATATAATCCGATCCCCAGATTTGGCTTGCGGAGCCTCTAAGAGAAGCAAATTTCATCCGATCCGGCTGAAATTTGGTACATAGTGTTAGCATATGATCTCTAACAATTATGCAAAAATTGGTCCACATTAGAGGTGTGCACGTGACTCGAAATTGTCGTGACTCACGAAAATTTTCGTGATTCGTGCGTGAGTCGTGAGTCACGCTCATGACAACAGCGTGAGTGTGTGTGAGCGTGATTTACAAACCAAAATGTCGTGAGTGAACGTGATTCACGAAAATAACATCTTCGTGAGTGTGCGTGAGTAACGCATTACACTCACGAAAATATTCCTGCTCACCAACATTAAACGCTTAAGAGTTAAATTCAATTACAATTCTAGTGACACCTGCGATGTTAAGAGTTTAATAACACTCTCGATTTTAATAATGCTCATGTTTTCAGACACTTCGGTAAGGTATATTAACCATAAAATTATTCGTGAGTCACGATATTTTTCTTGAGTCACGGTATTTTTCGTGAGTCACGACGTTTTCGTGCGTGAGTACAAATTTTCTTTTCGTGAGTGTGCGTGAGTCCTACCAAAAAATATCGTGCGTGAGTGTGCGTGAGTATGATTTTTCAGTCGTGAGTGTGCGTGAGCGTGAGTAAACTATTACTCACGTGTACACCTCTAGTCCACATCGGTACATAATTATGTATAGCCCCCATATAAACCGATCCCCAGATTTGGCTTGCGGAGCCTCTAAGAGAAGCAAATTTCATCCGATCCGGCTGAAATTTGGTACATGGTTTAAGTATATAGTCTTTAACAACTATGCAAAAATTGGTCCACATCGGTTCATAATTATATATAGCCCCCATCTAAACCGATCCCCCGAGTTGGCTTGCGGAGCATCTAAGAGAAGCAAATGTCATCCGATCAGGCTGAAATTTTGTACATGGTATAAGTATATGGTCTCTAATAGCCATGCAAAAATTGGTCCATAATTATATATAGCCCTCATATAAACCGACCCCAGATTTGACCTCCGGAGCCTCATGGATGAGCAAAATTCATCCGATGCGGTTGAAATTTGGTACGTGGTGCTAGTATATGGTCTCTAACAACCATGCAGGAATTAGTCCAATTCGGCCCATAATTATATGTAGCCCCCATATAAACCGATCCCCAGATTTGACCGCCGGAGCCCCTTGGAAGAGCAAAATTTACCCGTTTCGTTTAAAATTTGGTACGTGGTGTTAGTATATGGTCTGTACAAACCATGCAAAAATTGGTCCATACCGGTCTTAAATATATATAACCCCCATTTAAACCGATCCTCAGATTTGACCTCCGGAGCTATTGGGGGAGCAAAATTCATCCGACCCGGTTGAAATTTGGTACGTGGTGAAATTTGGTACATTGCGCTAGTACATGCCAAAATATGGACCAATCGGTCTATAGTTATATATAGGTTAGGTTAGGTTAAAGTGGCAGCCCGATTAAGATTCAGGCTCACTTAGACTATTCAGTCCATTGTGATACCACATTAACTAAAAGTACCTATTACATATGGGCACTTCTAGTTTTAAGCGCTGAACCTTCTTGATTATTTTTCTTTGTTGAACCAACCAGATTGTTCCAAAAACATTAGCAGACTGCTTAAGTTAACGTTTTCCTGATCCGCCAGTAATCTGAAGCTATATGCTCCTAAAAGTGCTTGCGCTTTACACAAAATGCAGGACACTCACACAAGAGGTGTTTAATTGATTATTTTTCCTCCGCATCATGACAGCTCATACAATAGTCATTATACTTCGCGCCAATAGTTTTTGCAAAATCGCCTATCAGGCAGCGACACGTTATAGCAGATATCAGGAGTGATATCTGACGTCTCGAGAACATTAGCATATCTAGTGTGCGGTTAAAGTTGAAATGGGGCCATATTTGCTTGGTGTCGTTACAACCCTTGCAATTCTCCCATCGAACATTTGCCATAATAACAGCCTTCTCACGCACCATGAGCTTGCAGGTAGCTATTCCAGTTCCCCTGGAATATGTAAGGTAGTCCCTAGCCTTGCCAACTCATCCGCTTCGCAGTTCCCCGGTAAGTTCCTATGGCCAGGCACCCATATTAGGTGAATATTGTACTGCTCAGCCATCTCATTGAGAGATTTGCGGCAGTCGATGGCCGTTATCGAGTTGAGGAACACAGAGTCCAAGGATTTTATTGCAGGTTGACTGTCTGAGTATATATTAATGCCAATATTGCTTGGAGCATTACTTCTCAGCCAATTCACCACTTCTCTTATTGCTAATATTTCAGCCTGGAAAACACTACAGTGATCAGGTAATCTGTTCGCTATTCGAAGTTCCAGATCATTAGAATATACTCCGAACCCCACTTGTCCATCCAATTTGGAGCCATCAGTGTAGAAATCTATATATTCTTTATTCCCCGGGTCTGTGTGCACCACGCCTCACTGTTGGGGATTAGAGTCTCAAACTTTTTGTCGAAAAGTGGTTTTGCCAGGGTGTAATCCAGTACGTTAGGCACATCTGGCATTATTTTGAGGCAGAACTGTGACCGTAGTTATATAAAGCCGATCCCCAAAAATAATCTTCGTTTATATGGGGGCCATACGTAAAAGTGGAGCGATATGGCCCATTTGCAATACCATCCGACCTACATCAATAACAACTACATGTGCCAAGTTTCAAGTCGATAACTTGTTTCGTTTGGAAGTTGGCGTGATTTCAACTGACAGACGGACGGACGGACATGCTCAGATCGACTCAGAATTTCACCACGACCAATAATATATATACTTTATGGGGTCTTAGAGCAATACTTTGATGTGTTACAAACGGAATGACGAAGTTAATATACCCCTACAAGTTTATACTCAATCCAAAATTTTCATCAATCTGTCTAAATATCTTTTTAGAAAATTGACCTTTTGAGGATAATGAAAGTAACTTGCCATTAGTCTTCATATCTGTGGCCTAAAAATAAAATTTTTCGGCTAATAATAACTTATCATAACCTTCATGGCAGTAAACAAAGGAAGACATCAATAACAAACCTGTGACCAGTGCATCTTCATGAACTTCTGTATCCTTTTAAATAGACATTCTCTCTTTTCGTTTTTTTTTTTCTTTCATTGAATATGAGAATTTCAGAGCATACCCTATTATTGAAGCAGATGGCGTTATACACGTGCCCTTTCATTACAGCCCATTCAATAATGAAAGATGATTTTAAGAACTCTGTGTGTAATGGAGAAAAAGCTTCCCAGAAGGGGAATAAAGCATATAATTTTTATGTGTTGATATCCAAAGTAGACAAATGCAGCGTCACCATGCAATATCGTACTTGCCAAATGGATGAATATAATGTTGAGTCATCTCAGCACTTTATTCATTCGTATGCTCATTCCTTTATCCTTACTACTGGTCCACTGGTAATATTCACATTGTCTGCCTTGTAAAAAACCCCTTGAGTGTGTACAGGTTTAATACCAAATTTGGAATCTATTACATGCACAAACAGTTCATCAATTTTCAAAATATATCAATGCATTATTCCACACACACAAAAACGAGATGAGAGCATTTACTATATATCTCTTTATATTTACACTGAAAGAAAAGTTTTCTTTTTTAAGGAATACATTTTTATAATTTTTTCAATCAACGAAGTAGTTTTCCTTATTTTCCAAATAAAGCAACTTGGAGACAATAAACTCGGCTTTATTTCCTCTTGAAGAAAACATTTTATAGCAGGGAAGAATTTCTTTCGTCTCAGAGAGGATTAAATTTTTAGGTACGAGGATGTTCACCAAAAAAAAATATTGTCGTGACGCCAAATATTTCTTATCCTTAAAATAGGAATGTAAATTTCGCTTAGTATAGAAGACGAATTTCTCTGGTATAAAATTTGTTTCCCTGTCCAAAAGTCGACAGTCATTTCAATGAAGTCGTTTTGTCCTTATAAGAGCAACTACCTCTGTAAAATAAATATACGAGGGCAGTTCGAAAACTTCTTAGCCTAGCACAAAAAGCGCGGTATAAACAGAAAAAAAGTTAAATGTTTTGGAGACTTTGTAACGAGCCAGTTGCTCGTACATATTATTCCTACTTTTTATTTAATTGATTCATTACAGCCGTAATAATTATTTATCTTGAATTTAATCAATTTATATGGATACCACATTTTTCCCCTTTGTACTACTGTACCCATTTAGTCGCTGCGGGCCACGGTGACCGTTGCAACCGTAGTCATTGACTGGCATGGAGTACAAGTAGTACAAAGGAAACATGTTTTCCATCATCAACATCACTAAAGTTACATGTTGATAATTCTCATTGGGTTGATAACTCAACCTACTTAAGAATGTGGGTTTTCGTCGGCAATGGCATGAATCAACCGAGGCTTGACGAACAGTAAAGCGAGTGGCAACGACCGCTGCCGAACTTCCGAAAGCAACAACCGATTCATCTTAACGCGGTTCGTCCGCTTACGCGATTCGTTCGCATCCGAACACAGTAGAGTAGAATTCCCGACTACTTTCCTCCTATCCTTTCCCTTTCCCCCCTTCTCTATACTAACCCCTCCCCTAACGCGGTTCGTCCGCTTACGCGATTCGTTCGCTTACGCAGTTCGTCTGCTTACGCGGTTCGTCCGCTTACGCGATTCGTTCGCTTACGCGATTAGTTCGCTTACGCGGTTCGTCCGCTTACGCGGTTCGTCCGCTTACGCGATTCGTTCGCTTACGCGGTTCGTCCGCTTACGCGGTTCGTCCGCTTACGCGATTCGTTCGCTTACGCGATTAGTTCGCTTACGCGGTTCGTCCGCTTACGCGGTTCGTCCGCTTACGCGATTCGTTCGCTTACGCAGTTCGGCTGCTTACGCGGTTCGTCCGCTTACGCGATTCGTTCGCTTACGCGGTTCGTCCGCTTCAACCAGTTGTATTCCCCTGCCCCTCTTTTCGTTGCAGAAACCAGTGCGAGCTCCATCGGCCGTCACCATCATCACCCTCGTATACGAGCACCGTCGGCCCGACTCAACTGTCACCTTCGTGCACGAACACCATCATTAACATCAACGCCCCCGACCATCGTTGACCCGACTCCATCATCGTCATCACGCCCGAGCATCAGCAACTGACGTCAACATCATCAACCCACACGAACATCGTTGACCCGACTCCATCATCGTCATCACGCCCGAGCATCACCAACTGACGTCAACATCATCAACCCACACGAACATCGTCGACCCGACTCCACCGTCGTCATCGTACCCGAACATCATCGACCCGACATCCTCGTCATCTCAGTATACAACACCGTCAACCCGACTCCACCGTCGTCACCGAACCCGAATCAGTCACCGTCGTCGGCCCGACACCATCGTCATCCCAGTACACGAACACTGTCGGCCCGACCGCACCGTCATCACCGTCCACGATCAACGTCGGCCCAAAATCATCGTCACTACCGCACACGAACATCATTGGCCCGACCCCACCATCATCAACGTACCCGAACACCGTCTGCCCAATATCGTCACACCAGCCAGTTCATCGGCCCCGTTCATCATCGTATCCAGTCAACTCGCCATCAAGCAATATCGTCCACTCACCACCCCGCGCTGCACGAGTCTCCGTCATCGTCCGATCAACCCAGCCCAACATTCCTAGTCAAAGCCCCGCCAGTCGTCGCCAATCATTGCCCTTACCCACGATTGTATTGTACATAAACAAGAATTATCAATAAAACCTCATAAAAGTATATAAGTAGTGTGTTATTATTTAAGGTTTGTGGATCCTTGAAAGACTACCCTGGACGGCCACTGGCCTACCTCAGCCCACGAAGAAAACCACGTTACAAATGGCGCCCGAGCAGGGACATTCATTCTATAACCGCCGGCAATACCAGCGCGAGAGGGCAAAGGATTATATCCTGAGCATGCTGACAACAGCACGACAACACCCAAGACTTCGCGAGATGAACCACCTCGACCGAATATATGATGGTTTAAGACCCGAATATCGTCACTATATTCGGAGGAACGATTTCCATACGTTGGATGAATTGATCGGGCTAACCGATGACTACGAGCTGTTGAAGAAAGACGAATCTCGCCAGTCGCAGCCCCATACCTCGCATATGGTAGTAGGATCTCCATACACCAGAAACGACCACTGTTGGCGTTGCAAGCGTCCGGGACATTTCCGTACCCAGTGCAAAAACCCCCGCATCCTGTTCTGTTCGTATTGTGGTACGGAGGGGACGTTAACGAAGGACTGCAGTTGTCAGGCTCAGCACTACGACGAACAAGGCGATGAGCCGCCCACCACCCGATATTTCATCGAGGTAGTAATATATGGCCACCCCTTCGAGGCGCTCATCGACACCGGGGCCTCCTCGAGTTATATCTCGGACACCTTGAAGGACTTTTTGATCCAGCGGGGCGTCCAGCCAGAGGGTATGCGACGGAAGGTCCAAATGGCCGACAGGCGCCTAACCACTTGCACCGACTTATACACAATCGACATCCAATACAGTGGGAGAAGCACTCCTCTGCGGGTGGCCGTACTCCCGACTCTGGCGGAAACTCTCATACTGGGAATGGATTTCCTCTGTCACCGAAACATTACACTCTATCTGGACAACAAAGCCGTACGCCGCCCCGTCAGCGAACCCTTAGTATCAACCCAGTTCCTCTCGGCACTTACCTCACGCGATTTTCTCTCAGAGGAACAGAATAACTCCCTGGCTCGACTCCTGCAAGAACACCAAACTCGTTTTGAGGGTGTCAAGGGGGTGTGTAACAAGGCCGAACATCATATAACTCTCCTCTCCGATAAGCCATTTAAGCAAAAATACACGCCCCGGAATCCTGCGATGATGCAGATAATCAACGAGGAAGTCGACAAGCTCTTAGACGAGGGGCGCGTCGAACCCTCTAATAGCCCCTACAGCTCACCAGTCGTCTTGGCCAGGAAAAAGAACGGAGGCTGGCGCATGTGTATCGATTACCGCCAGCTAAATGCCATTAGTGAACCCGACGCCTATCCCCTTCCCCAGGTCAATGCCATCCTAGATCAGTTAAGGGAGGCGAAATTTATTTCATCACTGGATCTAAAGAACGGATATTGGCAAATACCCCTCGCTAAGGGGAGTCGACGATATACGGCGTTTACCGTTCCCGGGCGTGGATTGTTTCAGTGGAAGGTGATGCCATTCGGCCTACACTCCGCCCCGGCCACATTCCAGCGCACCATTGATAGCATCATCGGGACTGACCTACACCCACTCGTCTTCGTGTATCTCGACGACATAATAATTCTGGGCCGAACGTTCGAAGAACATCTTCGCACTTTGGACATCGTTTTTCGTCGACTGCAGGGCGCACAGATGGTCATCAACCTCGACAAATGTGAGTTCGTCCGAACTACCATCCGCTACCTGGGTCATGTGGTTACCCCTGACGGTATTCGAACCGATCCAGACAAGGTAGAGGCTGTCGTGAGAATTCCACCCCCGTCAAATCTGAGGGAGTTGCGCCGATTCTTAGGAATTGCCTCCTGGTACAGACGTTTCGTCCCCAATTTTTCTACGTTATCGGCGCCACTGAACTCGTTACTGAAGAAGGGGTCAAAATGGTCATGGGAGGAGGAACATGAGCGGTCTTTTCAGGAGTTAAAACAAAAACTCACCCAAAGCCCAGTACTGTCGTGCCCAGATTTCACGAAACCCTTTTTCCTGCAAACCGACGCAAGCCGGGAAGGCCTGGGAATCGTCCTGTTCCAACGACATTCGAATCAAGAGTCCGTCGTGGCCTATGCCAGTAGGTCATTAACGCCCTTGGAAAAGAAGTACTCAACAACGGAGCAGGAATGCCTGGCAATCCTTTGGGGAATCCGAAAAATGCGGCCGTACTTGGAGGGTTACCATTTCACAGTGATTACCGACCACCATTCGTTAAGATGGTTACACACCCTTCAGAATCCTTCGGGTCGTCTCGCCCGTTGGGCACTCGAGCTCCAACAATATGATTTCGATATTGAATACCGGAAGGGGTGCCAGAACGTTGTGGCCGATGCCCTATCCAGGGCCCCACTCCCAGCAGAAGCCGATCACCAAATTTTCGCTATTACCGATGTGAGCTGGTACAACCGTGTCTGCAGCTCGCTTGGGGAACCCAACGAGAAGCACCCAGATTTCCAAATGATAAACGGAAGATTGCACAAACACATTCCAAGGCAGACGTCGTTCGATCCGAGCCCTGAGTGGAAGATATGCGTACCGGCAGGAGAAAGGTGGGCCGTTATGCGCGACAACCACGATAGTGTTACGTCGGGACACTTCGGGGTGGCGAAAACCATCCGCAGGATTCAGGAGCGTTACTACTGGCCAGGGTTGTCAAGGGACGTGAAGAAGTATGTAAGGGGTTGCGAGGTCTGTGCGAAATATAAGCCGTCGCAGCAGCGTCCAGCCGGAAGGATGACCACGATGCAGTGCTCACGTCCCTGGGAAGTTGTTTGCGCCGACTTTGTGGGACCATTGCCCAGGTCTACCAGGGGGCACGCTTACTTGCTCGTTTTCGTGGACAAATTTAGCAGATGGGTGGAACTCGTTCCGTGCCGTCTAGCAACCTCTCAGGTCGTGTTACAGGCTCTTAGAGAGAGAATCGTTTATCGTTTCGGCTGCCCACAGATCTTCCTCACCGACAATGGGGTCCAGTTTACTAGCAAAGTGGTGGTAGATTTCCTATCGAGCAAGGGCATAGAACACCGAACAACCGCGTTGTACGCACCCCATGAGAACCCGACGGAACGGATGAACCGGACAATAAAAACTATGATAGCCCAGTACACCGGAGACAACCATAAGCGGTGGGACGCCTGTCTTGCAGAGATAGCTTTCGCCATAAACACTGCCAGGAGCGAAGCCTCAAAGTTCTCGCCTGCCGAAATACTCTTCGGGAGAAATTTGGGCAGTAAACCCGATGATGAGACAATTCAGTCAGAGGGGCATCCCGCGCTAAGGGAGTTGTGGAAACAGGCAAGCGCTAATAGTGAACAGGCGACAAATCGACAGCAAAAATACTACAACCTTCGGCGAAGGTACTGGTCTCCAGAGATTGGGTCTCAAGTGTGGAGAAAGGAGCGGGTTTTGTCAAGTGCGGCCGACCACTTCGCGCAGAAGCTGGCAGGAAAATTCGGGGGACCATACAAGGTAGAGAAACGTGTCCATCCCAACATTTACGAGATTAGGAGCCCTAGGGGTAAGATCGTGAGAGCGCATGTGCAAGACCTGAAGCCTTTCGTCGAACAGTTTGATAATAAAAGAAAAGAATAAAAAAAAAAAAAAAAAAAAAAAAAAAAAAAAAAAAAAAAAAAAAAAGAATAAAAGAATAAAAAAAAAAAAAAAAAAAAAAAAAAAAAAAAAAAAAAAAAAAAGAAGCAGAAAGCAGTTAACCTCTAACCCAAACGGCGCCATCCTTTCCAGTTTTCCATACACCAGGGAAAGGCACGGGTTTTGTGTCCATCCGGGTCAATCATTATAAAAGGAACCGTTCACCTACCTTAACCCTCAGTTGATCATTTGCAGTCGAAGGATATGGATCGGAAACCAACGCACCCAAGGAAATTGGTACCTCCAAAGGGAGTTAAGGCCCCGCTACCTTACCAACCACCAATGGAGGCTCGACTTCGGCAGTCATTGCCCGTTAACTGTGGAAGTCACACGGTTGTCTTGCCGGCTTCAGACTCCATGCCCTCACTTTCACCAACAACTAAATCATCCCGATCGACCCCGCTGGCAACAGCAAAGACGATGCCACCCTTGCCTCCGTTGGTCCGCTTCAAGGAGCCAGCTGTATCCGAGGTTAGGCCCCCGAAGCCGGTAGTTACATCAATAGTTACAATCGCGCCCGCCGGTGGCACCAACAAATCAAGGGAGAGCAAACGCGGGGAGATGCCGGTGGCAACACCGACTACGGGTATAAGGCCTAGTCCCACTTTGGAAACCAAGCGGCCGGGGGAACCGACCAGCAGCAGCAGCAGACCGGTATCAAAACCGACTACTGGCATGAGGCCTATCCCCACTTTGGTGAACAAACGGCCGGGGGAAGCGACCAGCAACAACGGCAAGCCTAGAAGGTCGGCAGAAGAAATCGAGGCTTGGTTAAAGACCGTAAAGGTCCGGCGTCCTAAATCGAAGAAGATGCACCAGACCCTGTTAAAAATTCAGGGAAAGCCCCCTATAAAGGTAACTTACTTGAACGGGGAGCAGGCACGGTTGCTGTGTTGCAACGTCCGGGTAGTCGTGCCTCTCACCTAGGTGGAGGCTCATGCAACGCCAAGCTGGAGGGCAGCACAATTACGTTATAAATAACCTGTATTATTTTTTTTTGTTTATTGTTATGAATAAATTGGGAAAAAAAAAAAAAAAAAAAAAAAAAAAAAAAAAAAAAAAAAAAAAAAACATAATATAATAATTAAAAAAAAAAAAAAAAAAAAAAAAAAAAAAATTATTATTATAATTAATATAAAAAAAAAAAAAAAAAAAAAAAAAAAAAAAAAAAAAAAAAAAAAAAAAAATGGATATATAGCAGTAAGATTTATTAGCTTACCATAAGAATTTGCGTTTTTTTTTTATAGTGATAAGCTTACCATAAGAATTAGAATTTAGAACACTTATCAATATTTGGCATCGAGTGCAGGGTTTATTTTCTGGGCTGAGCTCTCTTTCAGGGAGTAAAATATACCTCGTCGAGGTAGTGCGGGTCTTCGGACCAAAAACTCGCCCACGGGTATGACTCGGAAAAGAAAACTTACGTTTTCTTTTCATTAAGTAGGGGGGGAATGTAACGAGCCAGTTGCTCGTACATATTATTCCTACTTTTTATTTAATTGATTCATTACAGCCGTAATAATTATTTATCTTGAATTTAATCAATTTATATGGATACCACATTTTTCCCCTTTGTACTACTGTACCCATTTAGTCGCTGCGGGCCACGGTGACCGTTGCAACCGTAGTCATTGACTGGCATGGAGTACAAGTAGTACAAAGGAAACATGTTTTCCATCATCAACATCACTAAAGTTACATGTTGATAATTCTCATTGGGTTGATAACTCAACCTACTTAAGAATGTGGGTTTTCGTCGGCAATGGCATGAATCAACCGAGGCTTGACGAACAGTAAAGCGAGTGGCAACGACCGCTGCCGAACTTCCGAAAGCAACAACCGATTCATCTTAACGCGGTTCGTCCGCTTACGCGATTCGTTCGCATCCGAACACAGTAGAGTAGAATTCCCGACTACTTTCCTCCTATCCTTTCCCTTTCCCCCCTTCTCTATACTAACCCCTCCCCTAACGCGGTTCGTCCGCTTACGCGATTCGTTCGCTTACGCAGTTCGTCTGCTTACGCGGTTCGTCCGCTTACGCGATTCGTTCGCTTACGCGATTAGTTCGCTTACGCGGTTCGTCCGCTTACGCGGTTCGTCCGCTTACGCGATTCGTTCGCTTACGCGGTTCGTCCGCTTACGCGGTTCGTCCGCTTACGCGATTCGTTCGCTTACGCGATTAGTTCGCTTACGCGGTTCGTCCGCTTACGCGGTTCGTCCGCTTACGCGATTCGTTCGCTTACGCAGTTCGGCTGCTTACGCGGTTCGTCCGCTTACGCGATTCGTTCGCTTACGCGGTTCGTCCGCTTCAACCAGTTGTATTCCCCTGCCCCTCTTTTCGTTGCAGAAACCAGTGCGAGCTCCATCGGCCGTCACCATCATCACCCTCGTATACGAGCACCGTCGGCCCGACTCAACTGTCACCTTCGTGCACGAACACCATCATTAACATCAACGCCCCCGACCATCGTTGACCCGACTCCATCATCGTCATCACGCCCGAGCATCAGCAACTGACGTCAACATCATCAACCCACACGAACATCGTTGACCCGACTCCATCATCGTCATCACGCCCGAGCATCAGCAACTGACGTCAACATCATCAACCCACACGAACATCGTCGACCCGACTCCACCGTCGTCATCGTACCCGAACATCATCGACCCGACATCCTCGTCATCTCAGTATACAACACCGTCAACCCGACTCCACCGTCGTCACCGAACCCGAATCAGTCACCGTCGTCGGCCCGACACCATCGTCATCCCAGTACACGAACACTGTCGGCCCGACCGCACCGTCCACGATCAACGTCGGCCCAAAATCATCGTCACTACCGCACACGAACATCATTGGCCCGACCCCACCATCATCAACGTACCCGAACACCGTCTGCCCAATATCGTCACACCAGCCAGTTCATCGGCCCCGTTCATCATCGTATCCAGTCAACTCGCCATCAAGCAATATCGTCCACTCACCACCCCGCGCTGCACGAGTCTCCGTCATCGTCCGATCAACCCAGCCCAACATTCCTAGTCAAAGCCCCGCCAGTCGTCGCCAATCATTGCCCTTACCCACGATTGTATTGTACATAAACAAGAATTATCAATAAAACCTCATAAAAGTATATAAGTAGTGTGTTATTATTTAAGGTTTGTGGATCCTTGAAAGACTACCCTGGACGGCCACTGGCCTACCTCAGCCCACGAAGAAAACCACGTTACAACTTCCATCTCTGTTATGAACACATGTTAAATTTTGATTCGATCTGGCAACTCCTTCATATAGAAACAGGCGTTCAAAAAAGACGCATCCGCAATTTTTTTACAATGGAAAAATTAGAAATGCGTGCTGTCATTAAATATTTACATAAAAAAGGTTTATCGGGACAAGAAATTCATAATGATATGGTGAATGTGTTAGGTGAAAGTGCTTCTTCATATTCAACAGTAAAAAATTGTGTTCCTGAATTTAAACGTGGTCGTACAAGCATTGACGTCCACTACGGACGTCCAAAAACAGCAACAACAACAGAAATTGTAGCCAAAGGTCATGATATGGTATTAAATGATCGACGAATAAAAGCGTGTGAAATTGCTAATATCATGGGCATCTCAAATGATCGAGTCCATTTAATTGTGCATGAAGAACTACAGATGAAAAAGCTTTCTGCAATATGGGTGCCGCATTTGTTAACAGTCGATTAAAAACGCATAAGAATGAACATTTTTCAAGCTTTTTGGGATCGTTTTAAGCGAAATAAAATGTATTTTAAGCGTCGTTTCATAACTGTTGATGAGACATGGATCCACCACTATACTCCAGAGACAAAAGAACAATCCAAACAGTGGACTGAAGCTGGAGGAAGTGCCCCAAAGAAGGCAAAAACAATTCAATCGGCTGGTAAGGTTATGGCAACGGTTTTTTGGGACTTCAAAGGTATTTTATTGATTGATTATCTGCAAAAGGGTAAAACAATAAATTCAGAGTACTATTGCAACCTTTTGGATCAATTAAATGTACAAATTCGAGAAACACGTCCTGGCTTACAACACAAAAAAAAAAAAAGTTTTCATCAAGACAACGCACCAGCGCACAAGAGTGTTTTAACAATGGCTAAAATCAACGAATTAAAGTACGAGTTGCTTGACCACCCAACTTATTCTCCTGATTTAGCTCCCAGTGACTTTTACTTGTTCCCAAATCTAAAAAAATTCCTTGCTGGCAATAGACTTGCCAGATGACCGGGATTCGCCTGGATTGTCCCGGAATTCCGTCTCCCGAATTTTTCACAAAATCATTCAAAAATCCCGGAATTTCAAGTACTCAAGGCTAATGTTTTAATTTTGTTCCATTTCTTAGAAATGAAAACGATTCGAAATTAATTCGCTTTCAAAAATATTTTCGGTTTTAGATTTTCATACTTTTTAAATCAACATTTGTCTGTCGGATTTTGTACCATTTCATTCAATCTCATCACTAAGAGAAACAAATCAAATCAATGTCTTTCGAATCATCAACTGTCACTTGAGCAGTATGTGTAAAAAAATATACGCAAATATCTAATTTCATTCCAAATTCACGTTTTTCTGCGAAATGCATATCAAAGTTCGATTTTATCCCTATCAGTGCCATAGACTCTTTAGTGACACTATAACAATCCCCAACTCCGATGCGAAGCAAATTTCATCCGATCCGGCTGAAATTTGGCACATAGTGTTAGTATATGGTCTCTAATAAGCATGCGATTGGTCCACATCGGTCCATAATTATATATAGCCCCCATATAAAGCGATCCCCCGATTTGGCTTGCGGAACCTCTAGAAGAAGCAAATTTCATCCGATCCCGCTGAAATTTGGTAATGGTGTTAGCATATGGTCTCTAATGACCATGCAATAAAATGGTCCATATCGTTCAATAATTATATATAGCCCCCATATAAACCGATCACCAGATTTGACCTCCGGAGCCTCTTAGAAGACCAAAATTCAACCGATTCGGTTGAAATTTGGTACGTGATGTTAGTATATGGTATTCAACAACCATGCAGGAATTGGTTCATATCAGTCCATAATTATATATAGCCTCCATATATGTTAATATATATCCTCAAACACCAATGCAAAAATTGGTCGAAATGGGTCCATAATTGTATATAGCCCCCATATAAACCGATCCCCAGATTTGGCCTCCGGATCCCCTTGGAAGAGCAAAATTTAACCGATTCGGTTGAAATTTGGTACGTGATGTTAGAATATTGTATTCAACTACCATGCAGGAATTGGTTCATATCAGTCCATAAATATATATAGCCTCCATATAAACCGATCCCCAGATTTCAATTCCGGTGCCTTTTGGAGAAGCAAAATTCATCCGATCTGGTTGAAATTTGGTACGTGGTGGTAGTTTATGATATTTAACAACCATGCCATAAGTGGTCCATATCAGGCCATAATCATATGTAGTCCCCATATAAACCGATCCCGAGATTTGGTTTTGGAGCCACTTGGAGGAGCAAATTTCATCCGAGTCAGTTGAAATTTGGTACATTGTGCTAGTATATGGCTGTTAACAGCCATGCCTAACTAGGTCCATATCGGTCTATAGTTATATATAGCCCTCAGATAAATCGATCCCCAATCACACAAAAATTGGTCCATATCAAGTTCATAATTGTATATAGCCCCCATATTTCAATTCTGGCTCTCTACGTACCGTGCAAAAGTCCATATCGATTCGTAAGTATTTGTAGACTTACCTATACATAACTTTTTTGTCTAATATATACCACGTATGGACTAACTCACAATTTAGAAAACGATGTTAAGAAGTTTTAAGATACCACAACCCAAGTAATGCGATTGTGAATGACAGTCTTTCGTAGAAGTTTCTACGCAATCCATGGTGGAGGGTACATGAGATTCGGCCTGGCCGAACTTACGGCCGTATATACTTGTTATATATTCAGACGAAATTTAGTGCAAATTTTTAATCTTTAGTGAAAAATGTCTCGAGGAAGAAGAACGTGCAACAATTATCGGAATGGACTTAGCTGGCACAAAAAATTGGAGAAATTGCATCGGTGACAAATCGACACAGCAATACGAGTAGCAATTTTTTTTTTAAATTCCACAAACTATGGTTGTGCTAAACGCAGTGGGCGCATTCCAACCGTTGACCAAAGGACAAAGCGACATATTTGTCAACTTGCTGCCAATAAAAATATGATCTGCAGATAAATAAAAGTAGCATTGAGTCTGAAAGGGATGGTCCTGATGGTAATCATATTTAAATATTGGCGAGATTCTCGGTACCCTCGTCAAACTTGCTATAAACGCACCCACGGGGGTGGATCTCTTATGGTATGGACAGCTTTTGGGGCACGAGGAAAATCTAAACAAGTAAGAAAAGTAGAAAGTCGGGCGGGGCCGACTATATCATACCCTAAACCACCATTACAGAATTAGTAATCATAAGCATTTGTGGGGTAACATATAGGTCTGGGAGGTAAACCGCAGTTACATATTTAAGAAAATTAAGGGGACATGTCTATGGGTGCTTTGTGTCACTCTGACTATAGCTCATAGTCAATGTTGCCAGGGAAAATGTTCGGTTTTCCATACAAGGACAAAAAAAGTTCCCTACTTTCCCATACATTCCCAAACAATTTTCCCTACTATATTTTTCGTTAAATTTAAAAAATTTTACAAAACAAAAATAGTTCTAAGTACTTTATTATCTTAAAACATGACTATGCAACGTATATAACTTACAATATAAATTTGTATTACCACCACGGTTGCCACAGTTGGTAGAATTCTACCCAAATTAGTAACCTTTTTTGTTAAATCTCTATAAAAATAAAATTTTGGAAAAAGTTTCTATAAACAAATTTTTGTGAGAAATTTTTCTATAGAAATAAAATTTTGACAATAAATTCTATAGAAATAAAATTTTGAGAAAAAATTCCACAGAAATAAAATTTTGAGAAAATTTTTTATAGAAATAATATTTTGAAAAAAAATTTCTATAGAAATACAATTTTGACAAAATGTTCTATAGAAATAAAATGTTGACAAAATTTTCTACAGGAATAAAGTTTACCACACATTATTAAAGATCAAGCCTTGCCGGCTTCTAATTTCCTCCTCTAGAGCCACCAAAATGTAAAAATTATTACAAATTATGTTGAGTAAAAATGTCCTACATTGTGGCCCTACGTCCCTACAAGACGCTAAATATTAGAAAACCCATACATATAGGGAATTTCCCCTACTTCTAGCAACACTGGCTGTGTTGATATTGCACCTACGGAGTTACTATGTCACTAATATTGAGCCCATTATTAAAAAAGAGAAAATCGTTAAATTAGTGTGGGTAATAAATCAAAATTTGTAAAAATCGAGTAATATTCTTATGTAAAAGCTACAAGTACGTATAAGTACGATCGGCTAGTACATAAAAATTTGAAATTTGAGTAACATTGGTTAATAAATAAGAGTACTATGGCCAAATTTGGGAAAATCGAGCTATGCATATATATGGAAGCTATATCTAAATCTGAACCAATTTGCATAATATTTTGCGGGTTTGATTAATTCCACAAAAGGTTACCTTGTGCAAGATTTGAGTAAGATCAGTTAGGAAATGAGGCCTGTATGGTCAAACATAAGGTTATTAGGGGCGAATTTTTCAAAATCGGGTGATACATATATATGGGAGCTATATCTACATCTGAACCGATTTCGATGAAATTTTGCACATATAGTTAGTACTATAGAGGACTGAATCTAGCAAACTTTTAGTAAGATCGGTTGATAAATAAGGGTTTTATGGCCAAATTTAGAAAAATCGGGCGGTACATATATATGGGAGCTATATCTAAATCTGAACCGATTTCGATGATTTTTGGCACATATAGTAAGTGCTATAGAATACTACATTTAGCCAAATTTGGGTCAGATTGGTTGATAAATAAGGGTTTTTGGCCAAATTATGGAAAATCGGGCGGTACATATATATGGGAGCTATATCTAAATCTGAACCGATTTGGATGAAATTTTGCAGACTTGAAGGGCGACGGAAAAGATTACCTTTTGCCAAATTTGGTGACGATGCGTTTGCAAAAACGCGCAACGTGACCCCATTTGTCGAAATCGGGCGATACATATATATGGGAGCTATATCTAAATTTGATCCGATTTCTTCCAAATTCAATAGCATTCGTCCTTGTGCCCAAAAAACTCCCTGTACCAAATTTCATCAAAATCGGTTAATAATTGCGACTGGAATCCTGTGAACAACAAATACATGGGCAGACGGACGGACGGACGGGCGGTCGGACACCAAGCGCTAGATCGACTCAGGAGGTGATTCTGAGTCGATCGGTATATATTTTATGGGGTCTAAAATCAATATTTCTGGTAGGCACATTTTTTGGCCGATCAAACTTATTATACCCAAACCACTATGTGGTTTAGGGTATAAATATGTCTTGTCCCCACTAAAATAAACGCAGGGATATATGTCGATTTATGGGAGAACAATTTAATAGATTCTGCAGATGAGTTCTATGGTAAAGTTTGGATTTTCCAACAAGATAATGCTCCCATCCATGTTGCACGCCTCACAAATATCTTTCTTAAGTCTCGTGATATACCTTTACTGGACTGGCCTTAGCGCTGCCTGCCGATCTAAATCCCATAGAAGATCTCTGGGACATATTATCCGCTATGGTATTTGCGAACTCCAAGCAATATACAACATCCAAAGAACTGAAGTCTGCAATTACAGCAGAATGGGAAAAAATCGATATGGCAACTCTGAAAAACTTGGTATGTTCTATGCCTCACCGATTACAGCAAGTTCGAATAAACAAGGGCAATACTATATCGTATTAGTTAATCAAACTATCTTAATTTTATTTTGACTAAATTTATTTTAACTATTAGCTAAAATATAATTTTGCACATATAAATATTTTCTATGACTAAAAATTTAAATATGTATTTTCTGTCAAAGCAAACGTTAACTAAAGATTTAGTTTATGTATTTTAGTAACGTACAAATGTGTAAATAAAATAAGAAAAAATGTTTTCAATAAAAGTTATTTATAAGGCTAGAACATAAATTTACACGTTGCATATATAATTTTTTTTACGGAGGTATATATCGATGGCCTCATTCCAGAGTACGCTAAGTCGACTTAGCATGTTTTGATGGAGTTCGCTGTTTTTTATTCGGATAGATGTGAATTGCTTTCTGTCAACATTTGGAATTTATTGGACCCTTCTATCAAAAGTTATGACTAATATTGTACTTAGCCTTTTATTAAAGTTTTAAAAAGTGTCCAATCCAAAAAGGGCCAAAAACTTTGTTCGGTCTAAAGTGGTCTAAGTCATTTTTAGCCATGTTCTATTATCACTATTTTAAGTTCATACATGCTAAAAAAAATTGTAAAAAATATGATCTTAAGACCGAAAATAAGGAAATTTCTATCTTATACAGGTTTTGAGAAATTTCAAAAAAAAAAACTTTGAACTTGTTTTTAAGTTCATACATGCTAAAAAAATTATCAAAAATATGATCTTAAGACCGAAAATAAGGGAATTTTTATCTTATACAGGTTTTGAGAAATTTCAAAAAAAAAAAAAAAATAAACTTTGAACTTGTTTCCTTTAAAATTAACTTTTTAGACTTAGCGCACTTTGGAATGTAGACATCGATATAGTTAAGTGATTCGACTTAAAAATGAGTACCTTAACATGAAAGAAATTTGGGCTCCCATATAAACCGATCCCCAGATTTGGCTTGCGGAGCCGGCTGGTTTCTAACAACCATGCTAAAATTAGTTCATATCGGTCCATAATTATATATAGCCGCCATATAAACCGATCCCCAGATTTGGATTGCGGAGCCTCAAAGAGAAGCAAATTCCATCCGATCTGGCTGAAATTTGGTACATGGTGTTGGTATATTGCCTCTAGCAACCGTGCTAAATTGGTCCACATCGGTCCATAATTATATATAGCCCCCATATAAACCGATCCTCAGATTTGGCTTGCGGAGCCTCAAAGAGAAGCAATTTTCATACGCTCCTGCTGAAATTTGGTACATGGTGTTGGTATATGGTCTCTAACAACCGTGCCACAATTGGTCCATATCGTCCGTAATTATATATAGCCCCCATATAAACCGTTCTCCAGATTTGACCTCCGGAGCCTCTTGGAGTAGCAAAATTCATCCAATCCGACTCAAATTTGGAACGTGGTGTTAGTATATGGTCTCTAACATCCATGCAAAAATTGGTCCACATCGGTTCACAATTATATATAGCCCCCATATAAATCGATCCCCAGATTTGGCTTGCGGAGCCTCCAAGAGAAGCAAATTTTATCCGATCCCGTTGAAATTTGGAACGTGGTGTTAGTATATGGGTTAGGTTAGGCTAACAACCATACCAAAATTGGTCAATATCGGTCTATAGTTATATAGCCGATCCCCAATCACACAAAAACTGGTCCATATCGGTTCATAATCAAGGTTGCCACTCGAGCCAAAAATAATCTACCAAAATTTTATTTCTATAGAAAATTTTGTTAAAATTTCATTTCCATATTGCAAGTGGATTATATGAGACCACTTTTTTTTGTATAGCCCCCCATATAAACCGACCCCCAGATTTGACATCCGGAGTTTTTTTGAGGAGTAAATTTCATCCGATCCGGTTGTAATTTCATACGGGATGTAAGTATACGACCTCTAATAACCAAACAAAAATTTCTCCATATCGGTCCATATAAACCGATCCCCAGATTTGCCGTCCCGAACCTCTAGGAACAGCAAATTTCATCCGAATGAAATGAATTTACAAAAAGCTGTAAAAAGAATATAAGTACTAGCTGCCAGAACCTTAGCCTATAATATCTAATAATTTGGTTATTGGGAACATCATTTTAAATATTAAATTATATTTTTCTTTTTGTATTTCAATCTTTCACAAAAAACCCCCCGAATGATGACTGTTAGCGTTTGTTCGATTATATCGAAAATAAACACTTAGTAAAAATTTTACAGACATGCTACTACAATACTACTACGACTATGGCTCAATTACATTTAGCAAACAATTTGAGTTGAGAGGTGGAAGAAAACAACAGAGCACATCGACCAAAAAAGTACCATCAACCAGTCAAACGAATAAAAATAAGCACTCAGACACCCTTTTAATGCAACCAAATCAAAACAATGGCATATCAAAAAAGCCACAGGAATTAAAAAAGCTGTGGAAATGGGAAATTATGAAACGGAAAAACGGCTATCAACAGTAGCTGAAGTGGGAAATGTGTAGTAACCAGGCACAGGTAAATTTCTGTACGGTTCAACAGAAATGTGTATAGATGGCTTTAAAAATGAGGGATTATGTTTATTTATTATTATTTTATTAAAATTTTGATAAAACATTCTATGGAATAAAATTTTGACAACATTTTCTATACGAATAAAGTTTTGACAAAATCTTCTCTAAGAATAAAATTTTGACAATATTTTGTATAGGAATAAAATTGTATCAAAATGTTCTATAGGAATATGATGTTGACAAAATTGTCTATAGGAGTAAAATTTTGACTAAATCTTCTATAGGAATAAAATTTTGACAAAATCTTCTCTAGGAATAAAATGTTGACAAAAATTTCTATAAGAATAAAATTTTGACAAATATTCTATAGGAATACAATTTTGATAAATTTTTCTATACGAATAAAATTTTGATAAAATGAATAACACTTTGTCAATTTCTTCTCTAAGAATAAAATTTCGACAATTTTTTTTTGTATACGAATAAAATTTTGTCAAAATGTTCTATAGGAATAACATTTTGACAAAATCGTGTCAAAGAATAAAATTTTTACAATATTTTGTATAGGTATAACATTTTGTGCAAATATTCTATAAGAATAACATTTTGACAAAATTTTCTATAGGAATAAAAATTTAACAAAATTTTCTCTACGAATAAAATTTTAACAATTTTTTCCCTAGGAATAAAATTTTGACATCATTTTCTAAAGCAATAAAATTTGGACAACATTTTCGATAGCAATCAAAAACTGTAAAATATCAAAATAGATGTAAAAAATTGCAAAATATAATTTTTTATACCCTCCACCATAGAATGGTGACGGGGCTATAATAAGTTTGTCATTCCGTTTGTAACACATCGAAATATCGATTTCCGACTATATAAAGTATAAATATTCTTGATCAGGGAGAAATTCCAAGACGATATAACAGTGTCCGTCTGTCTGTCTGTTGTAATCACGCTACAGTCTTCAATAATGAAGCAATCGTGCTGAAATTTTGCACAAACTCGTCTTTTGTCTGCAGGCATATATCGGTCCAGGCTTTGATTTAGTCCCTATATAAACCAACCTCCCGAGTTGGGGTCTTGAGCTTATAGAAATCGTAGTTTTTACCCAATTTGCCTGAAATTTGAAATCTAGGGGTATTTTATGACCATAAAGAGGTGCGCCAAAAATGGAGAGTATCGGTCCATGTTTTGGTACAGCCCCCATATAGACCGATCTCCCGATTTTACTTCTTGGGCTTATAGAAACAGCAGTTTTTATTAAATTTACCTGAAATTGGAAATCTAGAGATATTGTAGGACCACAAATACGTGTGCCAAAAATTGTGAGTATCGGCTCATATTTTGGTATAGCCCCCATATACCCCGATCTCCCGATTTTACTTCTTGGGCTTATAGAAACCGCAGTTTTTATTCAATTTACCTGAAATTGGTAATCTAGAGGTATTGTAGGACCACAAATACGTGTGTCAAAAATTGTGAGTACCGGTCCATGTTTTGGTATGGTCCCCATATAAAACGACCTCCCGATTTGGGGTCTTGGGCTTAAAGAAACCGTAGTTTTTATCCAATTTGTCTGAAATTGGAAATCTAGAGGTATTTTAGGACCATAAAGAGGTGTGCCGAAAATGGTGAGTATCGGTCCATATTTTGGTATAGCCCCCCATGTGCGTCCGTCCGTCCGTCAGTTGAAATCACGTTAACTTCCGAACGAAACAAGTTATCGACTTGAAACTTGGCACAAGTAGTTGCTATTGATGTAGGTCGGATGGTGTTGCAAATGGGCCATATCGGTCCACTTTTACGTATAGCCCCCATATAAACGGACCCTCAGATTTGGCTTGCGGAGCCTCTTAAAGAAGCAAATTTCATCCGATCCGGCTGAAATTTGGTACATGGTGTTAGCATATAGTCTCTAACAACCATGCAAAAATTGGTTTACATCGGTCCATAATTATATATAGCCCACATATAAACCGATCCCCAGATTTGGTTTGCGGAGCCTCTAAGAGAAGCAAATTTCATCCGATCCGGCTGAAATTTGGTACATGGTGTAAGTATGTGGTCTCTAAAATGGATGAGCAAAATTCATCCGATTCGGTTGAAAATTGGTAATTATGGTCTCTAACAACCATGCAGGAATTGGTCCATATCGGTCCATAATTATATGTAGCCCCCATATTAACCGATCCCCAGATTTGACCTCCGAAGCCCCTTGGAAGAGCAAAATTCACCTGATCCGGTTGAAATTTGGTACGTGGTGTCAGTATAAAGGGTGATACGGTCAAAATTTGGTCAAGGGAAAACGTGTGTAAATCGGTGAAATCGTTTATTTAAAAAATCAAATTAAATGTCTTTTTCAAGTTCAATTAGTATAAAATTCAGGAAAAATATTCAGTTAGGCTTTCGCTTTTCCAAATCCGAATTGCCGGGCCTCACGCTTGACACCTGCCATCAGATTTTGTACAGCCACCTTGTCCACCTTCTTCCCCGCAGAAAGCCAGTTTTCCTTGAACTGCTGCTCGTCCTTAGCAGTTTTTTTGGTCTTCTTTAGGTTCCGCTTGACAATAGCCCAGTATTTCTCAATTGGGCGGTGCTCTGGCGTGTTGGGAGGGTTCTTGTCCTTGGGAACCACCTGCACGTTGTTGGTGGCGTACCACTCCATGGCCTTTTTACCGTAATGGCACGATGCCAAATCCGGCCAAAACAGTACGGAACAACCGTGTTTCTTCAGGAAAGGCAGCAGACGTTTATTCAAACACTCTTTCACGTAAATTTATTGGTTGACAGTCCCGGAAGCTATGAAAATGCTGCTTTTCAAGCCACAGGTACAGATGGCTTGCCAAACCAGATATTTCTTTGCGAACTTTGACAGTTTTATGTGCTTGAAAATATCTGCTACCTTTCCCCTTCCTTTTGTCGTATAAAACTCCTGTCCCGGAAGCTGCTTGTAGTCGGCTTTGAAGTAGGTTTCGTCGTCCATTACCACGCAGTCAAACTTCGTCAGCATCGTCGATTTGGAGTCACTACCTTCTTGTAAGTCGATAGTCCGGCACGTTTTTTGGCTCGATGCACGGTTGTAGACGATACACCCAGCTTATTTGCGGCATCTCGGAGAGAGAGGTTAGGGTTTCGCTTGAATTTACCGGCAACTCTCTTTGTCGTCTCAGCGGCTTCCGGTTTTCGATTTCCCCCCGATCCAGACTTCCTGGCTGTCGACAAACGTTCCCCAAACACTTTAATTACATTTGTAACGGTTGATTTGGCAACTTTTAGCGATTTTGCCTGCTTTGCGTGCGAGTAGGTCGGATTTTCGCGATGCGCGAGCAAAATTTTGATACGCTGCTCTTCTTGCTTGGACGGCATTTTGACAACTGAAGAGTGAATTCCAAAATCAAAATAGGAGCACACACCTTCAAAATGACGGGTGTTCAGGTTTTTTAAATGCATCACCCTTTATGGTCTCTAACAACCATGCAAAAATTGGTCCATACCGGTCTTAATTATATATAACCCCCATTTAAACCGATCCCCAGATTTGGCCTCCGTAGCTCTTGGAGGAGCAAAATTCATCCGATCCGGTTGAAATTTGGTACGTGGTGAAATTTGGTACATTGCGCTAGTAACCATGCCAAATTTGGTCCATATCGGTCTATAGTTATATATAGCCGATCCCCAAAAATAATCTACCAACATTTTATTTCTATAGAAAATTTTGTCAAAATTGTAGTACTATACAAACTTTTTTCAAGATTTTATTTCTACAGAAAATTTTGTCAAAATGTTTTTCTATAGAAAATTCTGTCAACAGTTTATTAATATAGAAAAATTTGTTAAAATTTTATTTCTGTAGAAAATTTTGCTAAATTTTATTGATATAGAAAATTTTGTCAAAATTTTATTTCTATAGAAAATTTTGTCAAACTGAATTATATACGTACGTAATCGGCCTTTTTTTGAGAAGACGGTACTTTGAAATTTTAAGATACCTTGCCATCGGCAAGTGTTACCGCAACCCAAGTAATTCGATTGTAGATGACAGTCTGTAGTAGAAGTTTCTACGCAATCCACGGTGGAGGGTACATAAGATTCGGCCTGGCCGAACTTATGGCCGTATATACTTGTCTTCTATTTAATATTTTCGAATTTGAAAATTTTTCATTTCCATTTGCATTGCCGCTCTCAATATGTTAACGAATGATTCAACTTTTTCAAATTTAGTCTAAACCAAGCAGCCTTTGCTGTGTCTCTTGTATTTTATATTTTCAACGTCATGAAATTTTCATTTCAAATTGAAAGCTGAACATTCCAGTCAATTCAATTATAAAGTAGAAAATTCTAAAACATTATAATAAAAATAATTAACATTTTAAAAACACCAATTCGCGATATTGTGTTATCCGCTACTGCACTTGTTTGGAATTATATTATTTTTTCGTTATTCTCAATAAAAAGTCCATATATTGGTAAGTTTATATCTTTTGGGAAAGGCTTGCGAATTTTGACACAATTTTTTTGCCAACAAATTATAGTGGACCTTCGCGGGGATATTTTACCATAAACCTGAGTTATTGCTCCGGATTTCATTCAGCTTAGACCAAACCTGAATTTTCTTGATGAATCCTTTGGAGATTTATTTTTTGCCGTAGACCACATTGTTTAAACGTATAATCCAGGAAGAAACATAGAATTTAACCAAGCTGATTTTTTATTGAATATTATCTGGACATAAAAGCGGAATAAAACCATCAAGCCTCATAGAGTTCTACAATTTTAGATGACCATACATTTCTATTATATTCATCATTAAATTTAAGATTATAGAATTATACTCCAACATTATTTAATATTTCAAAATTGAGCAATGCAAATCCAATAAATTTTATTAAAAATTTCATGAACAAAAACGGATCAAACCCGAAGTCACAGGCCTGAGGACTTCGAGGATTACAGATGGTGAGTCCAAGTAGTCTTCCCTTTTTATCGATATTTGCATACGCTCAATTCATAAGACAATAACTAATTTCAAATTATTGATTACAATCACTTTCTTAAACACTAATTGTTAATTATTTCTTTTAATTATTTTTATTATTATTAACTAAAATTATATAACTTTTATTATTTATTCTAAATACTTAATCGCCATTCCTTCTGCGGAATCATTTTATTCATTTCCTTGTATTTGTTTAAATCCAGTCCAATTTTTGATGTAAATATTCAATAATAATTATATTTTCGAATTCAGTGATTTCTTAATTCGCGAAAGGCGTTGGTAAAGGCGGTGGAGGACCCTAGGGCTGACAAAATACATAGTCAGTATGATTGGGTGGGATTTTGAAAAATGGCAGCAAAACAACATCTAATGCTGCAACTCATCTTCTACATCATTCACAAATTGTTTGTTCTTCTTTTTCTTTTTTTTCTATCTTAATTTTTCTACCAAAGAGCTACCTTAATTTTTAACTTTTATGGAAACGTTTCCGAACCTACTCTCAACGAGAAAGAAACGCCCCAAGACTGAGCACGGTCGGCGGCAAGGAGGTAGCCATTCTCAGGGGGAGTAGGGGCGTAACAGGTGGATCGTTACAAACTGTAACTTTTTCCGTGACAATGCTTCTGGCTGATCTTCACTCCAAAACAAGAATTCTGCTTATTTACGTATCCATTGAGTAAAAACTGCTCTTAGTCGCTGAAAAGAAGAAGCGCGCTATGAACGCACGATAATGAACGAAATCATTTTCTGTGGAACAAGAATTTTTGTTTGTCAAAAATTCTGTTCCGGAGGAAAAAATCTTATTTTTGCGTGTATATAAAAGCATGTACCAATCGGCCTTTGTGAGTGTGAGATCGGCCTTTTACTCAAGAAAGCAAATCGAGGGATAGTTGTATGTGGGGGCTATAAACGGAAAATGGGCCGATGTAGCCCAATTTCGAGCTTGACCAGTCTGTAGACTGAAGCGTGATTACAAAAACCAGGCGAACACACAGTGGTCCAAATCGTACGATGTCATACAAGTGTTTTGAAGCGCAGCAATAAAATGTTTGGAACATTTTTTCGACTAAACGATATGATCCTGTTTTTGAGCTATTAAAAAATTGTATGGCATCCAACGCGAACAAATTTTTTGGCAGTAAAATGTGCAGTATTGAATGTATGCTATTGGTAACGCCTAAGGTTGTCCCTATCGCAAGATGGGTAAGATGGCGATCTTGCAATACCAGTTGGAGTACAGCGACAATGGTTTCCGGAACAATAACTGACTGAACGACCTTCAAATTAAAACGAACTACGACCTCTACTACTACTATTCAGTCCATTGTGATACCACATTGGTGAACTTCTCTCTTATCACTGAGTGCTGCCCGATTCCATGTTAAAAGCTCAATGACAAGGGACCTCCTTTTCAGAGCCGAGTCCGAACGGCGTTTCACATTGCAGTGAAACCACTTTGAGAAGTTTTGAAACCCTCAGAAATGTCACCAGCATTACTGAGGTGGGATAATCCACCGCTGAAAAACTTTTTGGTGTTCGGTTGAAGCAGGAATCGAACCCACGACCTTGTGTATGCAAGGCGGGCATGCTAACCATTGCACCACGGTAGCTCCTGTTGAATTTAACGATGGTAAAATATTGGTCCTTTTTTTAAGTTGCTGTAAAAACCCAAAAAGCGCTTGTACATCACAACTTTCTGACTATGTATAACCACAAAAATGTTAAGCTTTTCGATGGAACTGTCAGTTGGCAGATTGCAACAATAGGTTTGTCCAATCCTGCTAAATAAAAGACAACGCTCGTATTCATCTACATATAGCCGACACCGACGGATTATAGACTTTACCAATTTTTATACCCACCACCACAGAATGGTGATGAAAATTTCTCTTCCAAGAGGCTCCGGTGGTCAAATTTGGGGTTCGGTTTATATGGGGGCTATATATAATTATGGACCGATATGAACCAATGTTTGCATGCTTGTCAGACTAACATCACCTACTAAATTTTAGCCGGATCGTATGAACTTCGCCCTTCCGGTGGTCAAATTTGGGGATCGGTTTATATCGGGGCTATACTTAACAGAGGTCCGATATGGCACATTTGCAATACGATCCGACCTATATTAATAGCAACTACTTGTACAAAGTTTCAAATCGATAGCTTGTTTCGTTTGGAAGTTAGCGTGATTTCCACAAACGGTCGGACTTCGCTGGATCGACTCGGAATTTCTTTGTGGGGTCTGAGACCAATATTTCGATATGTTACACACAGAATGGCAAAGTCACTGAGTTTTCAGCTTCGTGGACATGCTATATACAAATGAACAGAGTACAATGACCATTGCAATACTATTTCCTCTTACGCTAATGGAGGAGCAATGAATGAATTAGTCGCCAGACAGAAGAAGGAGGTACGAAATAGGAACCAAGTGAAAAGAAAAAAACAACCAGAGGCTTGAACCAAAATCTGAAATATACAAAACAAAAGGAGTTATTCAATTAGATTTAAAGGGTATATTTGGAATGAACAAACATGTTACAGGAAACTTCAACCAATCCAACCAACGGCCTACTACAACAGATCTCTCTCAGGACAAAGTCAACGGCAAACAGTCAAGCAGCAAGTCGGTTAACTATCCAGACATTCATTCAATCAAACAGACTGCCGGTCAGTGGAAAAGGATGAATTTTCGGACAACGGTGCGTATACAAGCTGTTATTTCCTCTGTGTGTTTGATTAAATGTGATTGTATGCGAGAAAGAGATAGAGAGAGAAAGAGCGAAAGAACGATGAATGTTTTATCACTTAAACTCATTTCCATTCACAAAATTCAGAGGGAATGCAAAAAAAAAAAACATCCGTCTCCCTCCCAAAGTAAAGCAACCCATCAACATTTCAATGCAATTTTGTGCAATGTTGCCACTTCCCAGTTTTTGGTATTCACCTCCTAGTCCTCTTGCAGGATTTTCATTTTACTCACACTAAAAGATATTGTAGTATGAGTGTGTGACGTTTTTTATTTCATTCATTCATGAAAATGATGAAAAAAGTATTCCACCAACGTATCGTCCCTCCTTTCCACCACAAAATAGAAGACCAAGTAACGAAAGGAGGAGCTGTGGAAGTGGTAGTAAACGTGAAATGAAAATAAGATTTTTACGTTTACAAAACGTGATGTATTTTTTTGAAGCTACGATCAAAGAGACATGCAACTGAATGAATTGCAAAGAAAAGTAAATAAAATTGCTCTATGTAGGCTCATGAAGTCTACAGTATCCACTTCTTTAATACCCAAATGACACTATGACAGGCGAAGTACGTCCCCACCATACACATACATTTGTGAATTGCATAACTCAAAAAAATTCCTGGGCATTTGTATACAGCGTACTTTACATATATGCAAATATCGTCCTTTTTAATCCATATTTTTTTTTTTTTTGCTAGTTTATACGAAAGATTTTCTATAACCTCTTTCTAGGGTCTTTTTTTAGTAAAAACTGACAGTCATATACTAGAGAAGAGCACCCTTGTGAAATACTGTAGGTTTCACGATAGTAGCAAATTTCATATTTTATCATCAATAAGCTTGTTAATATTGATATGCTGAACCTGAATAGTAGTTTAAAGTTTTTTTGAAAAAGTCCGACACAGACTCGCCAATATAAATTAACTTTCTGACGTCACATACGAGTAAATTAGTTTTGGATTGAACGAAATTTCTTATGCACGGAAAAAAGTACATTGCTTTATAGCAAAAACAAGTAAGTAAAGTCTAAAGTCGGGCGGGACCGACTATATTATACCCTTCACCATTATGTAGACAAAAATTTGTGTTACCATCTCAACTCCTTCAAATTTGTTGGGAGTTATTATCAAGGTTTATATTCCCATATAGAAATATTTATATCTGAAACGTTTTGGAGAAAATTTTTTGTACTTCTACAAAATCGCTAGAATTAAAAATTAAATCGGCTGGGATGAAACACAATGTTAGTAAAAAATATGGGATATATAAAGCTATTTCAATTTTGTGATGATGATTCTGAGCGGTGTTTGCAGCTGTTAACTCGTAATACACCCGAGTTTTTCCGTCGATTTGTGACCAGGGCTGTGGAGTCGAGCCAATTTTGCTCAACTCCGACTCCGACTCCGACTCCAGCATTTTTCATCAGCTCGACTCCGACTCCGGTGTCGACTCCGGGTAATATAACTAAATCTCATTTTAATACCAATAATTTGTAGTTCTATTGTGGGGGTACCGTAAGTGGATCGATATAAAGTATCCTATTTATTTATGTGTTTAAAAAAAGGTCTTAATTTCACATTAGATGCCAATTGAACTCTATATTTCAATTTTAGGACAATGTTTAATAAAAAAAATAATGATATAAATACCCATCATAATATGAGAAGATACCAACAGTATATGTATTTGTGGACCAAAATTATTGATAAATTTGTTGCGAGCTATATAAAGGTTTATATTCCCATATGCATGAATTTGAATCTGAATCGATTTAGACAAAATTGTATATACTTCTACAAAATCTATGTACCTAAAATTTAAATCTAACGTTGTGGGACGTAACACAACTTTAACAAAAAATAAAAATGCAAGGAAGGTCTAAAGTCGGGCGGGTCGATTATAATATACTCTGCACAACTTTGTATTTAGATCGACATTTTGATAAAATCTCAAATCAGACTTTTACAAAATCTCGGGCAATATTTGGGAAATATTTGTAATTGTTTAGACAATTTCGCAAAAATGCATTTATGATTCATTCATTGAAAAATTTGAAAATTTTAGTCATTTCTACAAGTTTTCGACTTAGCAGTGAGTATCAGTGCGCATAAAATTTTGGAAAAATATTGCAAAATTTTATATAGAAATAAAATTTTGCAAAATTTTCTACAGAAACAAAATTTTGACTAAATTTTGTATAGAAATAAAATTTTGGCAAAATTTTCTAAAGAAATCAAAAAATGAGCAAAATTTTGTATAAAATGTTTATAGAAATAAAATTTGGCAAATCTTTATTATAGAAATAAAAGTTTGAAAAAATTATCAATAGGAATACAATTTAAAAAAAATTGTGTAGCAAACAAAATTGTGCAAAATTTTCTATAGAAATAAAATTTTCCAAATTTTCTATAGAAACAAAATTTTGACTAAATTTTCTATAGAAATAAAATTTTGACTAAATTTTATATAGAAAAAAATATTTCTATAGTAATAACATTTTGAATACATTTTTTATAGCAGTGAGTATCAGTGAACATCAGTAAGAAAAAAATTTTGAGAAAATTTGCTATAGAATTAAAAATTGACAATTTTTTCTTATAGAAATAAAATTTTGAAAAATTTATCAATAAAACTACAATTTTAAACATTTTTTTGTGTAGTAAATAAAATTCTGCAAAATATTCTACAGAAAAAAATTTTTACTAAATTTTCTATGGAAATAAAATTTGACAACATTTTTTTTAGAAATATAATTTTGACCAAATTTTCTATTAAAAAAATCTATTACTACAAAATGTTGACCAAATTTTCTAATAAAAAAATCTATTACTACAAAATTTTGGCAAACTTTTCTATAGAAATAAAATTTTGACTTAAATTTTTATAGAAATAAAATTATCAAAAATTTTGGCCAACTTTTCTATAGAAATAAAATTTTGACTTACATTTTTATAGAAACAAAATTATCAATAGAAATAAAATTTTACAAAATATTCTATAGAAACAATATTTTGACTCAATTTTCTATAGAAATAAAATTTTTACTAAATTTTCTATAGAAAAAAATATTTCTATAGTAATAAAATTTTGAATAAATTTTTTATAGAAATAAAAGTTTGACAAAATTAGCTACAGAACTAAAATTTTGACAAAACTTTTTATAGAAATAACATTTTGACAAAATTTTCTATAAGAAACAACTTTGAAAAAATTTTCTGTCAATATTCCACCTTAAAATAAAATTAAAAAAAATAATTTCGATTGTTCGAAATATTTTAAATAAATTGATATGGGCATTAAAATGGATCGATCCAGCCCATCTGCTAGTCTAACATTCTAGGAAACATAAAAAGATAGCCGTAATTGGAAGTTGATTTTCATTTACAATCATCGAATGAATAACGCTATGGAAACTAATTTGCGTAAAAACTTGCTTAGTTACAAAAGTGTGAAGTGTTTTAAAAAATTTAGTTTAGCCGGAGTCGGAGTCGAGCAAAATTTTTACGACTCCGACTCCGACTCCAGCAAAATCTTCAGACTCCGACTCCAAGACTCCGACTCCGGCTCCACAGCCCTGCTTGTGACAATGGATGAAACATGGCTCCATCACTACACTCCTGAGTCCAATCGACAGTCGGCTGAGTGGACAGCGACCGGTGAACCGTCTCCGAAGCGTGGAAAGACTCAAAAGTCCGCTGGCAAAGTAATGGCCTCTGTTTTTTGGGATGCGCATGGAATAATTTTTATCGAATATCTTGAGAAGGGAAAAACCATCAACTGTGATTATTATATGGCGTTATTGGAGCGTTTGAAGGTCGAAATCGCGGCAAAACGGCCGCATATGAAGAAGAAAAAAGTGTTGTTCCACCAAGACAACGCACCGTGCCACAAGTCATTGAGAACGATGGCAAAAATTCATGAATTGGGCTTCGAATTGCTTCCCCACCCATCGTATTCTCCAGATCTGGCCCCCAGTGACTTTTTCTTGTTCTCAGATCTCAAAAGGATACTCGCAGGGAAAAAATTTGGATGCAATGAAGAGGTGATCGCCGAAACTGAGGCCTATTTTGAGGCAAAACCGAAGGAGTACTACCAAAATGGTATCAAAAAATTGGAAGGTCGTTATAATCGTTGTATCGCTCTTGAAGGGAACTATGTTTAATAATAAAAACGAATTTTGACAAAAAAATGTGTTTTTTTAGACCGGGGACTTATCAGCCAACCTTATCACTTGACTGTAAGCATAAAACGACTTCATTGAAAAGTTTATCGACTTTGGGAGAAGGAAAAAAACTTTATCTCAGAGAAAGGCGTCATCTATGCTAAGCGAAAAACGTATTCGTATTTGTATTCGATAGACATTGTTCTCACGACAATATTTTTGTCAGTGTAAAGAGAGCGTTCTAATGAAAATCAGTGGCGGTCATTTAAAAATATGATAATAGCTGTTATGACAATTAGCTATGTGTTTTTCTTCATTGTTAAAACGATTAACCGGAAAATTGTATTAATTATAAAACCAATTCTTTTTGTGCACTTAAATACCAAATAAATACAAATAAAATATCAGCTGTGTAACGTATATATAACATGTTAGCTGATCCGAAAAACATCTTAAGATATGCTTGTTGACATAGAATCACCTCCTGAGCCAGTCTGGACTTCCATGTCCGACTCAAAATTTCTGGTTCCATTTCCATTTTCCAGCTGTTATTGTAGCTGATTTTAGAAGGATTGGATTTAACGTCATCACAGCTTTACTACAATCTCTGCACAAATATCTTTTTCATTTGTCGGCTGCTTTCTCCATCAGTGATATCAATGGCAACAACGACATGCAGTCATGCATACCAGGAATACAAATCGCCGGGTGTTTGTGTATGTGTTTTGTTGCATTACCAACCCATACCACATTTTCGTAGTAGCAATATAGTAAGTAGTAGTATTTATTAGGACTTTTTGACAAGCAATAGTAGTAGTAGTAGGTAGTAGTAGTAGTAGCAATAGTAGATTCAAAAGGTATTCATAGTAGTAGTAACAGCTTAAATAATAGATATTTTAGGAGCTAATGTACTCCACTTAGGGGTTTCTTTCATGGAATTCAAAGGAATTTTACCATATATGGGAAAATATCAAATAAAATATGATATCTAATCGAATTTCAAATTGTGATTATATTATATTTTTATATCCAACACCACAGAATGGTGATGGGGATAAATAATGTTTGTAACACATCGAAATATCAATTTCCGACTATATAAACCCAGCAAAACAAGTATATACGGCCAGGCCGAATCTAATGTACCCTCCACCATGTATTGCCTAGAAACTTATACGAAAGACTGTAATACTTGCCGATGGCAAGGAATCTTAAAACTCCTTAAACATCGTCTTCTAAATTGGAAGTTATACAATAAGGGATATATATTAGGCAAAAAATCCAAATTAACAAGTATATACGGCCGTAAGTTCGGCCAGGCCGAAGCTTATGTACTCCACCATAGATTGCGTAGAGACTTCTACTGAAGCCGATGGCAAGGTATCATAAAACTTCCTAACACCGTAATATATACCACATAGTCCATACGTGGTATATATTAAACTAAACAAGGCCGATTAAATACGTATATAATTAAGTTTAAAGTTTCTATAGAAATAAAATTTTGACAAAATAAAATTTTGACAACATTTTCTATAGAAGTAAAATCTTGACAAAATTTTCTATAGAAATAAAATTTGGAAAAAATTTTCTATAGAAATAAAATTTTGACAAAATTTTCTATAGAAATAAAATTTTGACAAAGTTTTCTATAGAAATAAAATTTTGTCAAAATTTTCTATAGAAATGAAATGTTGACAAAATTTTCTATAGAAATAAAATTTTGACAAAATTTTCTATAGAAATAACATTTTGACAATGTTTTCTATAAAAATAAAATTTTGGTAGATTATTTTTGGTTCGAGTGGCAACCATGATTATGAACCGATATGGACCAATTTTTGTGTAATTGGGGATCGGCTATATATAACTATAGACCGATATGGACCAATTTTGGCATGGTTATTAGCGGCCTTATACTAACACCACGTTGCAAATTTCCGCAAGCCAAATAGGGGGATCGGTTTATATGGGGGCTATATATAATTATGGACCGATGTGGACCAATTTTTGCATGGTTGTTAGAGACCATATACTAACACCATGTACCAAATTTCAGCCGGATCGGTAGAAATTTGCTTCTCTTAAGCAATCGCAAGCCAAATTGGGGGGTCCGTTTTTATGGGGGCTATACGTTAAAGTGGACCGATATGGACCAATTTTTGCACGGTTGTTAGAGACCATATACTAACACCATGTACCAAATTTCAGCCGGATCGGATGAAATTTGCTTCTTTTTAGAGCAATCGCAAGCCAAATTTGGGGGTCCGTTTATATGGGGGCAATGCGTAAAAGTGGACCGATATGGACCAATTTTTGCGTGGTTGTTAGAGACCATATACTAACACCATGTACCAAATTTCAGCCGGATCAGATGAAATTTGCTTCTTTTAGAGCAATCGCAAGCCAAATTTGTAGGTCAGTTTATATGGGGGCTATACGAAAAGTGGACCGATATGGCCCATTTGCAATACCATCCGACCTACATCAATAACAACTACTTGTGCCAAGTTTCAAGTCGATAGCTTGTTTCGTTCGGAAGTTAGCGTGATTTCAACAGACGGACGGACGGACGGACGGACATGCTCAGATCGACTCAGAATTTCACCACGACCCAGAATATATATACTTTATGGGGTCTTAGAGCAATATTTCGATGTGTTACAAACGGAATGACAAAGTTAATATACCCCCATCCTATGGTGGAGAGTATAAAAAGCTATATAATTCAGTTCTTGACCGGTATACAATTTTGGGCGGTAAAAAAAGAGGCAGAAGTGCAATATATGGGTCGGTTTATACGTGGCTATATACGATTATGAACCTATGTGGTCCAATTTTTTGTGATTAGTACCAAATGTTAACAAGAACATATGAAATTGGCTTATCCAGGAAGATGTAAAATCTGGGGATCGGTTTATCTGTGGGCTTTATATAACCATGGACCCATATGGACCACTTTTGGCATGGTTGTTGACATATACTAACCAAATTTCAGCGGAATCGGATAAAATTTTGCGCCTCCAAAAATGTAATATTCATGAGGCTCCTGAGGACAATTCTATATATAATTATAGACCGATATGGAAACATTTTAGCATGAATATTAGAGACAATAGACTAATAAAAATATAACTATAGTCCGATATGGATTAATTTTTTTATGGATTTTAGATACCATATACTAGTATAACGTACAAAATTTTAACCGAATCGGACGAAATCAAATCTGGGAATCGGTTTATATGGGGGCTATATATAATTATGGACCGATATGTATAAATTGTTGCATGGTTGATTGAGACCATATACTAAAATCACATACCAAATTTCAACCGGATCGGATGAAATTTTCTCCTTCAAGGGGCTCAGGAGTTCAAATCTGGGGATCGGTTTATATGGGGGCTATATATAATTATGGACCGATATAAATAAATTTCTGCATGTTTGTTAGAGACCATATACTAACACCACGTACCAAATTTCAACCGCATCGGATGAAATTTGCTCCTTCATGAGGCTTCGGAGGTTAAAACTGGCGATCGGTTTATATGGGGACTATATATAATTATGGACCTATACAGACCAATTTTAGCATGAATGTTGTAGAGTATAGACTAACACCACGTACCAAATTTCAACCGGATCGGATAAAATTTGGGGGAGTCCAAGAGGATCCGCAAGCAAAATATAAGGATCGGTTTATATGGGGGCTATATATAATTATGGACAGATATGGACCAATTTCTGCATGGGTATTCGAGGTCATATACTAACACCACGTACCAACTTTCAATCAGATCTGATGAAATTTGCTCCTCGTAGAGAGTCCGCAAGCCAAATCTGGGTGGGTTCTATATGTATAAAAAAATTCATCCCCGCTGGGGTTTGAACCTGTGTTCTTTTGAGAAGGTTTTGCAAATTATGATAATTTTTAATTTTTTGTTAATTTTTAATGGAAAAAATATATTTATACAAAAATATATGCCGAAAAAAAAACAAACAAAATAAAAACGAGGTATTACATAAGTTTTTTTTTTTTAGAAAAATATTTGCTAAAAAAATTTCCACTGGTGAGATTTGAATCAGCGTTCTTTATTTTTTCATTTATAATAATAAAAAAGAGCATCTCAGGAAGTAGTTAGAATGCCGTGGTGTCATATTAGGTTCATGTCACAAACATTTGAATAGACGTTATGATGCATCGTGTTCAATGACGTTTGTGGCTGAGTGTACTAAGGCGTTCTGTTATGGTGCCAACAGATCCAGGTTCAACCCTCGGTGGAAGCGAAGAAGTTTTGTACACTGAAAAAACTGTGAACCCACCAAGAAGAAAACTTTTTGTTAATTTTAGAAAATTTTAACTAAACAGTATTACAATCGCTAGCATCACGCCGATATCACAAAAATAAGTAAATATTTCAAGAAAATTTATTAGTCATAATTAATTTTTTTCACTTAATAAAGAAAATTGTGTAGCTTGAAGGAACAAATTGGAGTTCAAAAATGCAAGAATGTCTTAACCCGGAAAAAAATGTTGAAGTTGTTCCACTAACATTTCTTTTAAAGCCCATCCCAGAATCCCCCATCGAGTTTTTTCAACTTCCGATGCAGTCCTTTTTGACAAGTCCACAAACATTTCTTCTAAATCGCATCATGGGATCCCCGAATGATTTTTTTCCTCTTACGATGCAGTCCTTTTGGACAAGTATTAGAAAGAATACAATCAGGCTATTTTAAGTGCAAATTTTAGACAATTAAATTTTACAAAAAAAAAATAGAAAACTAATTAAAAACAAAAACAAACAAAAAATAGAAAATTAATAAAAAAGTAAAAAAATAATAAAAAAATAAATTTCATTCCCGCTGGGATTTGAACCTGTGCCGTTTGACTTTTTCGCTTCCATGTAAGTTCTTTTGAGAAGTTTTTGCAAATTACGAGAATTTTTATTGTTGGTTTTTAATGGAAAAAAATATATTTATACGAAAATTTATGCCGAAATAAAAAATAAAAACGAGGCATATTTTTTTAGAAAAATATTTGATAAAAAAATTGCCGCTGGTGAGATTTGAACCTGCGTCTCTTATTTTTTCGTTCATACTAATAAATAACTTCTCGGGAAGCAATTAGAATGTTATTCCTTGGTGTCGTATTACGATCATATCACAAACATTTGAATTGGCCTTTCGACGCTTTATGTTCAATGGCGTTTGTGGCTGAGTGTGCTAAGGCGTTCTGTTATGGTGCCAACAGACCCAGGTTCAACCCCTGGTCGGAGCGAAAAAGTTTTTCAAATTGTAAAAATTAGATAATAGGAAAATAATTGTGTAATAAAACATATGGATGAAAAAAAGTGAAATTGGTTGAAAAAAATTGTTTTTTTTTTCGCCTTTTAAATTTCTTTATTCAAATTAACTTCCAGGGCACAACTTGTAAAGCAATGCAAAGGATCCAAAAAGGGAGTACTTACGTCCTATGACAAGCCCATGTAAAATTCATTGGGGATGATCCAAGTTTGCACTACTTCCGGATCACAGATTGGGGATCCAAACTACTTTTTTGGAAGCTCTTTTTTTGCTGGGTAGTGACATACGAAGTTTATGATGGACGCATTTTTGGTAAAATTTACAAATTAAAAAAAAAATAATGAACTATTTTGTGAGAAGTACGAATTTAGTTAATCTTTTTGCTTAATTTGTGTATAATTTTTCATTTAACTAACGTATGCAAAAAATTATTAGAGTAAAGCAAACTTTCTCGAAACATAATAATTCCATGAACTAAAATAAAGTTAAATTGGCTTTAGTGAAATAGAGAGTTCACATTTTTTTTAGTGTAAGAGTTAGATAATAAGAAAATAAAATTGTAACAAAAAATACTGATAAAAATAAAAAGGGATATTGGACACAAAAAATTGTTTTTTAGTTTTGAAAATATCTTCATCCAAATGAACTTCCAAGCCACAACTTCTAAAGCAATGCATAGGATCCAAAAATGGAATACTTCCGTCCTATGACTAGCACATGTAAAATTTATTTGAGATGATCCAAGTTTTCACTACACTGAAAAAACAGTAAACCCACCAGGAAAGATAACTTTCGATTAATTTTAGAAAATTTGGAACTTTTTTAGAAAATTTTAACTAAACGGTATTACAAGCGCTGGCATCACTCCGATATGGCAAAAATAAGTAAATATTTTTCGACAAATTCAAGAAAATTTATTAGACATAACTAAAGTTTTTCAGTAGTTAAAGAAAATTTTGTAGTTTTAAGAGAAATCTTGGAGTTCAAAATTGCAAGAATGTCTTTAGTGACATACGAAGTTCATGATGGACACATTTTTGGTAAAATTTACAAAATTAAAGAAATAATGAACTATTTTGTAAGAAATACGAAATTAGGAAATCTTTATGCTTTATATGTGTATAACTTTTTCCCGTTTTTTAGTTCATTTAACTAGCATACGCAAAAAATTATTTGACTAAAATAAACTTTTTCCAAACATAATGATTCTATGAACTAATATAAAGTTAATATGGCTTTAGTGAAATAGAGAGTTCACTTTTTTTTGAGTGTACTTTCGGATCACAAATTGGAGATCCAAACTACTTTTTTGGAAGCTCTTTTTTGTTGGGAAAGTATATATTCTTGATCAGGGAGAAATGCTAAAGACGATATAACTATGACCGTCTGTCTGTCTGTTGTAATCACGCTACAATAGCGCTATCGTCTCAAAATGTGGTACAGATTAGTTTTTTGTTTGCAGGCAGGTTAATTTCGAAGATGGGCAAAATCGGCAATCGATGGCAATTTGCCTGAAATTGGGAATCTACAGGTATTTTAGGACAATAAAGAGGTGTGTCGAATATATTCTTGATGAGGAAGAAATTCTAGGACGATATAACCATAGCCGTCTGTCTGTTGTAATCACCCTACAGCCTGCAATAATAGCGCTATCGTCCTCAGATTCGTTGCTTGTTTGCAGGCAGGTCAAGTTCGAAGATGGGCAATATCGATCCTGGATTTGATATAGTCGCCATATAAACCGACCTCCCGATTTGGGGTCTTGGGTTTCTAGAAACCTTAGTTTTTATCCAATTTGCCTGAGATTGTAAATCTAGAGGTTTTAGGACCATAAATAAGTGTGCCAAAAATTGTGTGCATGGGTCCATGTTTTGGTTTAGCCCCTATATAGGCCGACCTCCCGATTTTACTTCTTGGGCTTCTAGAAATCATAGTTTGTTTTTCAATTTTCGTGAAATTGGAAAGCTGAAGGTTTTTTGGGATATACAAATAGGTGTGCAAAAAATAGTGTGAATCGGTCCATGTTTTGGTGTAGCCCCTATATAGGCCGATCTCCCGATTTTAGTTCTTGGGCTTCCAGAAACCGTAGTTTGTATCCAATTTGCCAGAAATTGGAAATCCAGAGTTTTTTAGAACCATATGTTAAATAGGTGTAGCGAATACATTGTGTACCGGTACAGGTTTTGACATAGCGCCCTTATAAACCGGCCCTCCGATTTGGGGTCTATATTCTGTAGGTGTGTATCGGTCCGGATTTTATGGCTTCTAGAATCCGTAGTTTTTATCCGATTTGCCTGAAATTGTAAATATGATGGTATTTTAGACCCACAACAACCTGTGTTAGATTTACTTTTTATCGGTCCATTTCGTAAGGCCTCCATAAAGACCGATTTTACTTCTGGAGGGCAAAAAAGGGCATTGATCATGAAAATTGTTTGAAACTGAATGTAAAATTTCCTCGTAATCATTTCAATAATGGAGGTAAAAATTTTCAGATTTTAGATTTCAAACAAAAGCATTATATCATCACTTTCTTGCACACTTACACCAGATTTTTATGATTCCTCAAAATCTCCTATAAGAATAGTTCTTATAAATGATCTAGTCTTCATAGGTAGACTCTTTTAATTTATTTTCGGGAAACATACTGGTTTAACTGATCAGCTTGGGAGAATATCTGTCATCAAACACCCCTGAAATTCTCTATATTACCAAGTAACCCTCTACGACGAAGGAAACTATTATATTTGATTCATGGTGGTGTATACTTAAGATTCGGCCCGGCCGAACTTACTGCTGTATATACTTGTTAAATATGAAACTACGATATTTTTAAGGCACCACTTCTTTACAAATCGCAAGTATAAGTACGACCATCGAATCTTCAATACATATACAAAACGATTTTAAACCTTATTTTAATTAAAATTTCAATTTCAATTTGTTATAAAGAAATTTGTCTTTAATATTTTGTAAATTTCGCATCCTAAAATTAAGGTTGCGTAATCTTTAATATCACGTAAAAATTTTTTTCAGTGCATGTACAAATAGCAAAATCATTATCAATGGTTTTCAAAGTTCCTGTCCCATAATAGATGACACATTCCAAATATTAAACTATTAACCCAATTCAAATTAATTGACTAATTTTGTAGGAATTCCCGCAATGGCATCCCTAAAAGGTAACTGTAGCAACCTATAAGCTGGAAAAGAAGTAGCCAAGCTATTTGTTTGTTTGCTTTGTATGAACAGTAAATGTTTTGAATGAAATTGCAATCATTTAAAGATTTCTACTGGATTTAAAATGAAACATTTTAAAGCTACTAAAAGCATGGATGATGATGTTCATCTCTTGGTTATATTGCTGCTAGTGTTTGTGTTGCTCCTTCTGTTTTCCGCTAGTACTGATGTTGATGGCGATGCCAATGATGCCATCAAAGTCGAAACTGTAGTAGCTCTAAAAGCTACATCAACAAGGTTTCGGGGTATGATTCTCTGGTGGTAATAGCAACAACCATTTCACTATGGAGGATTTTACATTGTCTGTCTGTGGATGCTTGTTTATTTTGTTTTTTTACTCCTATCGTCAATGTAGGAGCCCAGTTAATTTCGCTGTATTTGGATATCGTATCACGTTTTTTCTCTATCTTCCACTATTTGCTGTTGGTACAGTGAACTTTCGACTTTTCAATGTTTCCCTATGAGTGCACAACGTGGATGGATGATAGGTGACGTTGACTTTTTTTTTATATTTTTGCCCCCGCCTTCGGTGTGCAGGACATCCCTGTTGTTTATGAAGCTATGTTGTTAAAGCGAATTTTTCCCGGCTTTTTCTAACGACTTTGAATGGTGGTGACTCAAAATGCCATAAAAAAATATCCCAGCGAAATTGTAACATTTGTTTAAAAAAAATTTTAATTGAGTGTTAGAAGTGTCTCCTTTGGCCTGGGGATAGTTCAACAGCCGCTAACCGGAAGTGATAGTCTTTATTTAGACATTAATTTAGATTCCCTTTCCCTCTCCCACTCTCCTTAGCTCTCACTAGCTAAAAATCAACATCATAGTGTCATAGCTTAATGCCTCGTTACAAATCCTAGAGTTGTGAAACTTAAACAACGGCTAGACGGATTTGTTCAGTTATAATGACAGAGTTCACAATGATTATGAGAACAATTGTAATTTCGAGGATGACATGGTAATTGTGATATTGGTAAATAAAAAAAAAATTTTTAGGTATTTCGATAGATATAATTGGCAAAGGTTGCAAGGTAAAGTTTTTACCAAGACTAGATCTCGCCATTGCACAAATTTTCAAAATGAACAAATAAGGATAGTCTTAAATCGGGCGGAGCCGACTATATTATATCCTGCACCACTTTGTAGATTCACATTTGCGATACCATCGAATGTGTTGGGTGGTATATATAAAGGTTTGTTCCAAATACATACATTTAAATCTGACTCTTTCTGGACAGAATTGTTAGACTTCTACAACATCTATAGACTTAAAATTTAAGTCCGCTAATACCCTGGGGTGAACCACAATATTAGTAAAAAAAAAGTAAGGAAAATCTAAAGTCGGGCGGGGCCGACTATATTATACCCTGCACCACTTTGTAGATCTAAATTTTCGATACCATATCACATCCGTCAAATGTGTTGGGGGCTATATATAAAGGTTTGTCCCAAATACATACATTTAAATATCACTCGATCTGGACAGAATTTGATAGACTTCTAAAAAATCTATAGAGTCAAAATTTAAGTCGGCTAATGCACTAGAGTGGGACACAATGTTAGTAAAAAATATGGGAAACATTTAAATCTGAAGCAATTTTAAAGAAACTTCGCAAAAGTTTATTTATGATTTATCGCTCGATATGTATTAGAAGTTTAGGAAAATTAGAGTCATTTTTACAAATTTTCGACTAAGCAGTGGCGATTTTACAAGAAAAATGTTGGTATTTTGACCATTTTTGTCGAAATCAGAAAAACATATATATGGGAGCTATATCTAAATCTGAACCGATTTTAACCAAATTTGGCACGCATAGCTACAATGCTAATTCTACTCCCTGTGCAAAATGTCTACTAAAATCGGAGCAAAAAATTGGCCTCTGTGGTCATATGAGTGTAAATCGGCCGAAAGCTATATATTAGGACTATATCTAAATCTGAACCGATTTCAACCAAATTTGGCACGCATAGCTACAATGCTAATTCTACTCCCTGTGCAAAATTTCAACCAAATTGGGGTAAAACTCTGGCTTCTGGGACCGTATTAGTCCATATCGGGAGAAAGATATATATGGGAGCTATATCTAAATCTGAACCGATTTCAATAAAATTTGGCACACTTGACTATAGTACTAATTGTTCTTCTTGTGCAAAATTTTAAGCAAATTAGGGTAAAACTCTGGCTTCTGGGGCCATATAAGTACATATCGGGCGAAATATATATGGGAGCTATATCTAAATCGGAACCGATTTCTTCCAAAATCAATAGGGATCTATTCTGAGCCAAAACACATACATGTGCCAAATTTGAAGTCGAGTGGACTAAAACTGCGACCTAGACTTTGATTACAAAAATGTGTTCACGGACAGACGGACATCGCTATATCGACTCAAGAGCCCACACCGAGCATTTTTGCCAAAGACACCATGTGTCTATCTCGTCTCCTTCTGGGTGTTGCAAACATATGCACTAACTTAATATACCCTAACTTATAATACCCTGTTCCACAGTGTGGCGCAGTGTATAATAAAGAACACTGGTTCAAATCTCACCAGCTGCAAATTTTTTCATTAATTTGTTCATCATGCTTTCAAAAGATTATTTTTTATGATGTTTTCTTTTGTAATTATCGGCGTATATTTTTTTTTCATTTAAACTTAATAAAAAATTGAACATTTTCGTAATTTGCAAAACCTTTTCAAAAGAACTTCCGTGGAAGTGGAAATTTCCACAGGCACAGGTTCAAATTCCAGCTGGTTTGAAACTTTGAATTTTATATTCATTAGTTTTTTATACCCTCCACCATAGGATGGGGGTTTATAAACTTTGTCATTCCTTTTGTAACACATCGAAATATTGCTCTAAGACCCCATAAAGTAGTATATATATTCTGGGTCGTGAAATTTTGAGTCGATCTAAGCATGTCCGTCCATCCGTCTGTTGAAATCACGCTAACTTCCGAACGAAACAAGCTATCGACTTGAAACTTGGCACAAGTAGTTGCTATTGGTGTAGGTCAGATGGTATTGCAAATGGGCCATATCGGACCACTTTTGCGTATTGCCCCGATATAAATCGATGCTCAGATTTGGCTTGCGGAACCTCTAAGAGAAGCAAATTTCATCCGATCCGGCTGAAATTTGGTGTATGGTGTTAGTATATGGTCTCTAAGAACCATGCAAAAATTGGTCCAAATCGGTCCGTAAATTTATATAGCCCTCATATAAACCGATCCTCAGATTTGGCTTGCCGAGCCTCTAAGAGAAGCAAATTTCATCCGATCCGGCTGAAATTTGGTACATGGTGTTAGTATATGGTCTCTAACAACCATGCAAAAATTGGTCCACATCGGTCCTTAATTATATATACCCCCATATAAACCGATCCCCAGATTTGACCTCCGGAGCCCCTTGGAAGAGCAAAATTCACCCGATACGGTTGAAATTTGGTACGTGGTGAAATTTGGTACATTGCGCTAGTATATGGCTGCTAACAACCATCCCAAAATTGGTATATATCGGTCTATAGTTATGTATAGCCGCTCCCCAAAAATAATCTACCAAAATTTTATTTCTATAGAAAATTTTGTCAAACTTTTAGTTCTATAAAAAAATTTCAAAATTTTATTATTACCCAGCAAAAACTGGGTAAGCACTAGTGATTCTTTCAGTAATACCGGTAATCAAAATCATATATTGAGGTCCGGGTTCGGCTCTTCAGTGGGCACCGTTAATAGTAGCGAAAAGTAATGCAAAATTATATTTCAGAAAAAATATTAATTGATAATGCCAATAAAATATACCCTTGTTTCCTAAAGTTGTATATTACATAACATAATTTATACTACAAAATAACATCATTGAATAGATCCATTCCGTGGAGCGTGGTATAGTGTGTTGAATTACAAAATAACAGGGATGAGTTCGCACTTTTTGAGTATCTTTATGGTAAAGCTATCATTTTTGGTGAGCTGGTATGCTTGCGAAGAAGTACTTATTTTTCGACTGCTGGTATGCTTGCACCGAAGTACTTTCCTCCAATGACATGCACGTGTAAAAGTATTACTGCTGATATATGTACGAGGAAGTTGTTACCAATTTGGCGCAGGCATATTTGTACTCATACCTGGTAATAGGAGTTTTTGCTGGGTATAGAAAATTTTGTTAAGATTTTATTGCTATAGAATATTTTGTCAAAATTTTATTTCTATAAAAATTTTTGTCAAAATTTTATTACTATACAAAATTTTGTCAAGATTTTATTTCTATAAAAAATTTTGTCAAAATTTTATTTCTTTATAAAATTTTGTCATAATTTTATTTCTATAGAAAATTTTGTCAAAATTTTATTTCTATAGAAAATTTTGTCAAAATTTTATTTCTATAGAAAATTTGTTAAAATTTTATTACCATAGAAAATTTTGTCAAAATTTTATTTCTATAGAAAATTTTGTCAAAATTTTATTACTATACAAAATTTTATCAAGATTTTATTTCTATACAAGATGTTGTCAAGATTTTATTCCTATAGAAAATTTTGTCAAAATTTTATTTCTATAGAAAATGTTGTCAAAATTTTATATTTCTATAGAAAACTTTGTCAATATTTTATTTCTATAGAAAATTTTGTCAACTTGTTTAATATATACTCCGTATGGACTAACTTACAAGTGAGAAGACGGTGCTAAGAAATTTTAAGATACCTTGCAATTGGCAAGTGTTACCGCAACCCAACTAATTCGATTGTGGATGACAATCTTTAGTACAAGTTTACATGCAATCCATGGTGGAGGGTACATAAGATTAGGACTGGCCGAATATCCTTGTTACTTTTTTAACTTCATTGGAAGTGCAAAACATTGGTGATGGATCCAGGGATGCTCTGTTAAAGAATTGTTTGTGGAGCAACTTCAAATTTTTTTACTAGGGTATCTATCTCCTCTACTTGTGGTTGTTCAAAACCTAGGCGCTAACTTATAATACACTGTCCCACAAATTTGTGCAGGGTATAAAAATGTTAGCCTATACTTAGAGTTTTTCTGTCTGAAATTCAAAATTTCAATATCTCGGTTATTACAATAACGATTAGTTCTTTATATCGTTTCTGACAAATGCTATTTTTAGTAAACACTATATATAAGCCCAGTATTTAAAAGGCATTGTTTTAAGAAAAATATCATCCGTGGAATTTTCGGGGGAAAATGTCCTGCTCTATTTTCTATTTAAATATTAGTCCTTTGTATTATTTAATTCTGGCTAATCGTTTGTCTCCACAAAAAGGCACATTTTATCTGACACACATATTGCCAAAATAAATCCAAGAAAATAAAAGTAAAAAAGTTTCCATCGAATTTTCCACTCAGCAAAGGAAATGTTATCTATATTTATGTATCATTTTAAATTAAACATTTTTCTTGGGTCCATCGTTTACGTTTTTTTGTCAGTGACGAAATTGGAAAAAGGATAAGCAAGACTTACTGTGATAGGTTCTTGGGCCTTCTCTCTTCCATCTCGATCCATTGTGATAGCCAATGGACTCATTGGGTATTAAAGCACTCCTTACCAAAAGGATAATATGGTCAATGCAATGCTAACAATTTTCTTTTCCCGTATCAATATCGTTTAATCTATTCTTTAATCCGCTTGTTCTTGGACTTGGAAAGAAATCGCTGAGTCTTCTTACCTATCTCGTCGGCTGGCATGAAATGTGCAATTTCTGCATAAAATACAATATTCCAGCAAGAAGAATTTTCTTTCTTCTTGACGATAACCACTGCCAGAAAGGGGGTCATAATGGCGTTTTGTGCGTTTAATGAAAAGAAAGAAATATTCGTTATCAATTAAAAAAAAACCGAAAAAGAAAACTCATGAAAAACTGATGCAATGAGGAAAACTGTCTTCTTTGGTCTTTTTCATGCTGTGTCCAGAATTCTTTTCTTGCACAGCAGTGTTCGTGAGTATGTGGTTTGTTCAGTGAATGGCACGGCATTGGAAGATGAATGCATTCATGAATTGTGGTTTTGTAATTTTTTAATTTAATCGTAATCCACGAAATCTTTAGCTGTGTTCTCACATTTTTTTCTCATTATTTCGGTGACTTGTGTAATCGAGTACCCTACACATCCTTTGAATGTTATACAAAACGATAAGAAAATTTTGTGTTTTAAGATTCTATTGTTTATTCCGAGGCCAATATATCTCCACTGTCGGATAAACCCTACGACACAGATATTCTCCTAAGCAGATGACAGATATTCTCCTAAGCAGATCAATTCGAAGATAAATTTAAAGATTCTACCTATGAAGACTAGATCATATTCTGGATCTATAACAATCGTTTTTGTTTGAGTTTTAGAGGAATCATAAAAATCTCGTGTAATTGTGCAAGAAAATAATGAAATTACGCCTTGATTTGAAATCTAAAGTCTGTAGATTTTTACCGCCATTTGAAATCTACAATCTGTAGATGTTTACCGCCATTATTCAAATGATTAGAAAAAGAAAATCTGGAAATTTTAGTTTCAGTTTCAAACTATTTTCATAATCGGTGCACCTTCTATATCCTCAAGAACCCAGCAAAAAAAAAAAGCGTCGCCAAAAAAAGTAGTGGAAATGTTCTTTTTGGATCAGGAAGTAGTTCCCAATTGACGCCAAAGCGATGAATTTAACATGGGCTTGTCATAGGACGGATGCTCACCATTTTAACAGCTGTTGCACTGAATTTTAATCACTTCTTAAAGTATGATCCGAATTTAGTGTTTTGGATGTGAAATTAAAAATTTTGTAATATTTTGACGAATAAATATTTTTAATTTTTTTTATGATTTTTAATGCATTTAACGCTTGTCTGGAACTTTTGACATCAAATATTTTCAAAAATTCGCAATTTTCCTATCTAGAACATAGCCTTTTTTATTTTAAATAATTTGAACTATTTTATTAATTTTTAATCTGTTTTTAAGCTATTTCAAACAATAAAATTTTAAATTTCTCATTTAAAATATGAACAAGTATATATGGCCGTAAGTTCGACCAGGCCGAATCTTATGTACCCTCCACCATGGATTGCATACCCAGCAAAAAAAGCGTCGCCAAAAAAGTAATGAAAGTGTTCTTTTTGGATCCGGAAGTGGTGCAAATTTGACGCAGAAGCGATGAATTTAACATGGGCTTGTCATAGGACGGAAGTTCTCCATTTCAACAGCCGTTGCACTGAATTTGCATCACTTCTTTAGGTATGATCCGAATTCAATGTTTTGGATGTAAATTAATAAATTCTGTGATATTTTGTCAAATAAATAATTTTTATAATTTTTTATAATTTTTATCGGATTTTAACGCTTGTCGGAAACGTTTGACCTCAAATATTTTCAAAAATTCACAATTTTTTCAGATTGGATTTAGCATTTTTTTTCGACAAAATTTAAATGACTTATACCATTTTATGAATTCTTACTCTTACTCTGAATTCTTACTCTATTTGAAACAATAAAGTTAAAATTACCCATTAAAAGTATGAAAAAACCAAGTTATAAAAAAATTTAATAAAAAGAACTTCCTGGGTAGTTAAAATAAAGAACATCATCAGGAGTGCATCTTCTGGAAGTGCTTTTAAAATTGTGCCTTTGGAAGAACTTCCGAATTTTTTTTGCTGGGTAGAAACTTGTACTAAAGACTGTCATCCACAATCGAATAACTTGGGTTGCGTAACATTTGCCGATGGCAAGGTATCTTAAAACTACTTAACATAGTTTAAACAAAAAAGGCCGATTAAATACGTATATAATTCAGTTTGACCAAATTTTCTATAGAAATAAAATCATGACAAAATTTTGTATAGTGTTAAAATTTTGACAAAATTTTCTATAGTAATAAAATTTTGACAACATTTTCTATAGAAATAAAATGTTGGTAGATTCTTTTTGGGGATTGGCTATATATAACTATAGACCGATATGGACCAATGTTTGCATGGTCGTTAGCGGCCATATCCTAGCGCAATGTACCAAATTTTTACCGGGTCGGATGAATTTTGCTCCTCCAATAGCTCCGGAGGTCAAATCTGGGGATCGGTTTAAATGGCATGGAACAATTTTTGCATGGTTGTTAGAGACCATATACTAACACCACGTACCAAATTTCAACCGAATCGGATGAATGTTGCTCCTCCAAGAGGCTCTGCAAGCCAAATCTGAGCGTCGGTTTATATGGGGGTATACGTAAAAAAGGTCCCATATGGCCCATTTGCAACACCATCCGATCTACATCAATAACAACTACTTGTGGCAAGTTTCAAGTCGATAGCTTCGTTCGGAAGTTAGCGTGATTTCAACAGACAGACGGACGAACATGCTTAGATCGACTCAGAATTTCACCACTACCCAGAATATATACACTTTATGGGGTCTTAGAGCAACTCAAATGAACTTCCTGCGCAGTTAAAATAAAGAACAACTTTGGGAGGACATTTTTGGAAGTGCTTTAAAAGTTGTGCCTTCCCATTGTAGTTTTCTTCTTTACTTTATTTTCGGCCCTGACATTTGCCTTTTGGTTTCTCTGCAAACAATGGAATTGCTTGGATGTGGGTAGGAAAGTCTAAAGTCGGGCGGGGCCGACTATATTATACCCTGCACCACTTTGTAGATCTAAATTTTCGATACCATATCACATCCGTCAAATGTGTTGGGTTCTATATAAAGGTTTGTCCCAAATACATACATTTAAATATCACTCGATTTGGACAGAATTTAATAGACTTTTACAAAATCTATAGACTCAAAATTTAAGTTGGCAAATGCAATAGGGTGGAACACAATTTTAGTAAAAACAAGTGAGGAAAGTCTAAAGTCGGGCGGGGCCGACTATATTATACCCTTCATCACTTTGTAGATCTAAATTTTCGATACCATATCACATCAAACTTCGCAAAAGTTTATTTATGATTTATCGCTCGATAAATCATATATATATATATATATATATATATATATATATATATATATGTATATATATATATATATATATATATATATATATATATATATATATATATATATATATATATATATATATATATATATATATATATATATATATATATATATATATATATATATATATATATATATATATATATATATATATATATATATATATATATATATATATATATATATATATATATATATATATATATATATATATATATATATACATATATATATATTAGAAGTTTAGGAGTTTAGGAAAATTAGAGTACAATTTGAACTAAATCTGATTTAAAAATTGGCCTCTGTGGTCATATGAGTGTAAATCGGGCGAAAGCTATATATGGAAGATATATCCAAATTTGAACCGATTTTAACCAAACTTGGCACGCATAGTTACAATGCTAATTCTACTCCCTATGCAAAATTTCAACTAAATCGGAGCAAAAATTGGCCTCTGTGGTCATATAAGCGTAAATCGGGCGAAAACTATATATAGGAGCTATATCTAAATCTGAACCGATTTCAACCGAATTTGGTACGCATAGCTATAATTCTAATTCTACTCCCTGTACAAAATTTCAATTAAATCGGAGTAAAAGATTGGCCACTGTTGTCAAATGAGTGTAAATCGGGCGAAAGCTATATATGGGAGCTAAATCTAAATCTGAACCGATTTGGCTGATATTTTGCAAGGTTTTCGAGACTCATAAAATATTCGGATGTATGGAATTTGAGGAAGATCGGTTGATATACACGCCAATTATGACCAGATCGGTGAAAAATATATATGGTAGCTATATCTAAATCTGAACCGATTTTTTCCAAAATCAATATGGATCGTCTTTGAGCCGAAACAGCACCCTATACCAAAGTTTAGGACAATCGGACTAAAACTGCGAGCTGTACTTTGCACACAAAAATACATCAACAGACAGTCGGACAGACAGACAGACGGACATTGCTAAATCGACTCAGAATTTATTTCTAGCCGATCCGTATACTAAAAGGTTGGTCTATGATTACTCCTTCTTGGCGTTACATACAAGTGCACAAACTTACTATACCCTGTACCACAGTAGTGGTGAAGGGTATAAATATGGGAAACATTTAAATCTGAAGCAATTTTAAGGAAACTTCGCAAAAGCTTATTTATGATTTATCGCTCGATATATATGTATTAGAAGTTTAGGGAAATTAGAGTCATTTTTAATCTTTTCGACTAAGCAGTGGCGATTGTAAAAGGAAAATGTTGGTATTTTGACCATTTTTGTCCAAATCAGAAAAACATATGTATGGGAGCTATATCTAAATCTGAACCGATTTCAACCAAATTTGGCACGCATAGCTACAATGCTAATTCTACTCCCTGTGCAAAATTTCAACTAAATCGGAGTTAAAAATTAGCCTCTGTGGTCATATAAGTGTAAATCGGGCTGAAGCTATATATGGGAGCTATATCTAAATCTGAACCGATTTCAACCAAATTTGGCACGCATAGCTACAATGCTAATTCTAATCCCTGTGCAAAATTTCAACTAAATCGGAGCAAAAAATTGGCCTTGGGCACGCATAGCTACAATGCTAATTCTACTCCCTGTGCAAAATTTCAACTAAATCGGAGCAAAGAATTGGCCTCTGTGGTCATATGAGTGTAAATCGGGCGAAAACTATATATAGGAGCTATATCTAAATCTGAACCGATTTCAACCGAAGTTGGCACGCATACCTATAATGCTAATTCTACTCCCTGTACAAAATTTCAATTAAATCGGAGTAAAAGATTGGCCACTGTTGTCAAATGAGTGTAAATCGGGCGAACGATATATATGGGAGCTATATCTAAATCTGAACCGATTTCAATAAAATTTGGCACACTTGACTACACTACTAATTGTACTCGTAGTGCCAAATTTCAACCAAATGAAGGTAAAACTCTGGCTTCTGGGACCGTATTAGTCCATATCGGGCGAAAGATATATATGGGAGCTATATGTGGGGAAAATTTGGTTGAAATCGGTTCAAATTTAGATATAGCTCCCATATATAGCTTTAGCCCGATTTACACTCATATGACCACAGAGGCCAATTCTTTGCTCCGATTTAGTTGAAATTTTGCACAGGGAGTAGAATTAGCATTTAGATATATCTCCCATATATCTGTTTTTCTGATTTATACAAAATGTAACAAAAACGCCACTGCTTAGTGGAAAAGTTGTAAAAATGACTCTAATTTTCCTAACTTCTAATACATATATATCGAGCGACAAATCATAAATAAACCTTTGCGAAGTTTCCTTAAAATTGCTTCAGATTTAAATGTTTCCCATATTTTTGTACTAACATTGTGTTCCACCCTAGTGCATTAGCCGACTTAAATTTTGAGTCTATAGATTTTGTAGAAGTCCATCAAATTCTGTCCTGATCAAGTGATATTTAAATGTATGTATTTGGGACAAACCTTTCTCGTATGACGTAACGTCTAAACTGAGAACTTTTTAGTTAAGATTAAACATAAAAATTTTCTGGTACTTTTATTTAAACAAAAATATAAAATTTTCCATTTATAATCCGTACTATGTTCGTCCTTGCCGACTTGTTTCACAACCTTTTACCATTGTAGTTTTCTTCTTTACTTTATTTTCGGCCCTGACATTTGCCTTTTGGTTTCTCTGCAAACAATGGAATTGGTTGGATGTGGGTAGCTTTAGAGGAGTAATTTAAAAATAAAAATAACGCTTTTTGTGTTTGTTAATACATCACTCTCGTTAAATGAAGTTTTCCCAAAGATGGCTTCGTTGATTATTCCCATAAAATAGTGGAATTGTTTCTTCATGATCTTCTTCCCATGAAATTGCGAGTCGTTGTGCACTTGACTACTCTCGTATATCTCCTCGATGTACGAGTATATGTGCAAGGGTTTGTAAATCCTGAGTGCATGTGTTGTTGATGCCTGTGCATGGCATTTATGCACTGTTGCTTATATGCCAAGCCACTCTTACTTCCGCTTCCGGTTTACTTTGAGTTTGTATTACTGATGGTGTTACCAAACCAAAAACTTCAGTTGTTTCGTAGTCAATCTTTACAGTTGTTGTTGTTGCATTTCATTTTTTGTCATTGTTTGTTTTCAACTTAATATGAACTTTCCATTCCACAGTGTTTTCCCCCCTACGTCGTAATGAAAACAACAATAACATAATTTGCATGATATTCCATGCCAAAAGGAACCACTAAAACCGCTACACATGCAATCAGTGCTGTTAAGAAGTCCTTGGAGAACAGAAAATTTGTAAACAGGCTACAAAAACAAAACACTATGGGATATAGTAATAAAACAATGTTGTCGTTGCTATCTATGAAGAAGAAATTAACTCTTTTGGTGAGGATGCTGAGGTTAGGGTGAAGAGATAAATCAGGTTGTCCTGTCTCATGTCGGCTGACGTACAGCTAAGCGAGATGTTTGCTAATTGAGCCCTCTAACTTCTACTTTCCATCGTACTCTTCTTTTATAACAAGAACTCTGCATCTCTAACGAATTCCTTAAATTGTCTCCAACCCCTGTTTCCAAGGTGGACCAGGTCCCAAATTATCCCTTCACCGAAAGGTAGATCCATCATCATCCTCAACACATGTCCTACATGCACCATCCTCTGCTGCGCCCATTCGGCATAGGTGCGCTCTCAATTCTCGGTACCCGGCCCTCACTATCATCCTACTCTCTTTGAGTATTTCTGAAAACTTTTTATTGTCTGGGTCACCCCATAGTATTGTCGTCGTCCTTCCGGCCGTTTCATTGTTCAACATCCGCGGTTGTCACTCGAACCAATAATAATCCACCAAAATTTGGAGAACATTTTACCAAAAAAAATTTATTTTGCAAAAATTTATTTCTATAAAAAATGTTTTCTATAGATAATTTTCTTTAAATTTTATTTCCACAGAATATTTTTTCAAACGTCTATTTCTATAGAAAGTTTTTTACAAAATTTTATTTTTATGGACAATTGTGTCAAAAATTTATTACAAAATCAAAATAATTTATATAAATAAAATCTTTACTTCTATTTTATTTTATTTTGTCAAAATTTTATTTCTATCAAAAATCTTGTCAACATTTTAGTACTATAGAAAATTTTGGCAAAATTTAATTTATGTACATTTTTTAATTTGTGTACTAACTTTCTCCACCGTGTATCCCAGAATTTAATAGAAAATTTTGTAAAAATTTCATTTTTATAGAAAACTGTGTCAAAAATTTATTTCAAAATCAAAAATATTATTTATATAAAATTTTTACTTCTATTTCATTTTGTCAAAATTTTATTTCTATAGAAAATTTTCCGAAAATTTTATTTCAATCGAAAAAAAAAATATTTCGATAATAAAGTTTGCCAAAAATTTTATTTCTATAGAAAATTTTATTACAATTTTATTTCAATAGAAAATTCTGTCAAAATTTTATTTCTATAGAAAGTTTTGTTAAAATTAAATTTCTATAGAAATGTTCGCAAAATTTTATTTCTAGAGAAAATTTTGTCAAAATTTTATTTCTATAGAAAATTTTGTCAAAATTTTATTTCTATAGAACATTTTGGCAAGATATTATTTCTGTAGAAAATTTTGTCAAAATTTTATTTCTATAGAAAATTTTGTCAAAATTTTATTTCTGTAGAAAATGTTGTCAAAATTTTATTTCTATAGAAAATTTTGTCAAAAATTTTATTTCTATAGAAAATTTTGTCAATATTTATTTCTGTAGAAAAATTTGCCAATGTATTATTTCTATAGAAAATTTTGTCAACATTTTATTTCTATAGAAATTTTATTTCAATCGAAAATTTCGTCAAAATTTTTTTCCTGTAGAAAAATTTGCTAATATATTATTTCTATAGAAAATTTTGTCAAAATTTTATTTCTATAGAACATTTTGTCCAAATTTTATTTCTATAGAAAATTTTGTCAATATGTTATTTCTATAGAAAATTTTGTCAAAATTTTATTTGTATAAAAAATTTTGTCAATATGTTGTTTCTGTAGAAAAATTTGCCAATATATTATTTCTACAGAAAATTTTGTCAATATGTTATTTCTGTAGAAAAATTTGCCAATATATTATTGCTATAAAAAATTTTGTCAACATTTTATTTCTTTAGAAAATTATATGTCTATAGAAAAGTTGTGAAGTACCTTTTAGTTTGAGAGGAATATTTAGCAAAATTTACCAAAGCACCAAAACTTCTACCATCTACCAAATATTAAAAATATCTACCAGTGTTCGTAGAATTCTAACTACTGGGACCAACCGTGTCCACGTCCTACGTTTCCACTATGGGGTTTGTGTTCTCTAAGTTCTCTCCTTGTCCTAGCTCTTATCACCAGTTCATAGGCGTTTACGTTTTCTCCTATTGCGGTAAGTCGAGGCACCCGTATTCCGAGTTTTCGTTGATCACTTCTATTTATTCTAATACGGTAATGTCCGCAATTGCCCTCTGGTAATCTGTGAAAAAGTTCACCTTTTGTGGTCTCGTGTTATTTTCGAGTCATTTAACATATTCCATCAATCCCAACTCGACAATTCTGCTTATTTGCGTACCCATTGAGCCAAAAATTAGTTTCGTCCTTGAAGACAGAAGTGCACAATGGTTAGGTTAAAGTGGCAGCCCGATTTATTTCAGGATCACTTATACTATTCAGTCCATTGTGATACTTAAGCAGTCTTCTTAAGTTAATATTTCCCAGGTCCGCCTGTAATGTAAAGCTGTAGGCCCCTAAAAATCGCTTACGCCTTACACAAAATACAGGACACTCACAGAAGAGGAGTGATTTCTTTTCCTCCGCATCATGGCAGCTCATGCAGTAGTCATTATAGTTCACGCAAAAAGTTTTTGGAAACTCGCCTATCAGACAGCGACCCGTTATAGCAGATATCAAGAGTGATATCTGACGTCATGAGAACACTAGCATATCTATTGTGCGGTTTAAGTTTAAATGGGGCCATATTTGCTTAGTGTCGTTGCGCCCTTGCAATTCTCCCATTGGACATTCGCCACAGCCTTCTCACGCCGAATGATGGCGAATGTCCCAGGGTTGTTAACTCATTTGCTTCGCTGTTCCCTGGTGTGGGCCTGTGGCTAGGCACCATTGGCGTAGCTAGGGGGGTGCTGGGGGGGCTATGCCCCCCCCAGAATAGTTCTTGCCCCCCCCAGAATAATCAAAGCTACAGTTGATTTATATTTTAATTCAAGCTTTGCGATGTGTTTAATCCAATTAAGATTGTGGCAGAGAGAGTATGTTAAGCATATTTTTTAGTATTGATATTTACATTACAACTAAAAACACGTAATAAAAACACTAAAAGGAAACTTGAGACGCACATTTTCAAAAATAGTCAATTTATAACTACGTTGATTAAAATCATAAATCGTCACATGCCCAATTTACCATCTAAAATCGTCAAAATCACGAAAAATCCACAGAGTTGGTACCGCTGCTCTCGACAGTTGCTTCGTTGTATTCTGTTCTCAGAGAATTTTTAAAAACTAATCGAAGATAGACGTTTTATAATATTCAATTTATTTTTTGCCTTTTATTTAATTTTTTATTCTTAGTATTTTTTATACACGATGAATATATTAAGTTTATGTTTTGCTTTATGATTTCTAGTCCTGTTTTAAAACACACATTTTAAATAAAATTTAAAAATCATATGTTTGTTGTCTTGAATTAAAAATAAATTACAAACAATATTTTTCAAACACATACTTAAAGCAATGCTTTTATTTTTTGTTATATTAAATAATGGTAAGTAGCTATTTGATTATTTATAGCGGTGTCGTGGAACCGGCTCCCACACACAATAAAATATTTTTTGTCTTCAACCAAGAAATTAATTGATCTAATTAATTATACCCTTCACCACTACTGTGGTACAGGGTATATTAAGTTTGTGCATTTGTATATAACGCCAAGAAATAGTGGTCATAGACCCATCTTTTAGTATACCGATCGGGTAAGAATTAAAATCTGAGTCGATTTAGCGATGTCCGTCTGTCTGTCTGTCTGTCCGTCCGTCTGTCTGTATATGTAATTTTGTGCACAAAGTACAGCTCGCAATTTAAGTCCGATCGTCCTCAAATTTGGCATAGGGCCGTTTCTTGAGACAGAGACAATTGCTATTGGTTTTGGAAAAAATCGGTTCAGATTTAGATATAGCTGCCATATATAATTATCTACGATGTGGTCATAGTTAGCGTGTTTATCAACCAATTTTCTTGAAATACCGTACATCCAAATATTTAATGAATCTCGCAAATCTTGCAAAATATCAGCCAAATCGGTTCAGATTTAGATATAGCTCCCATATATATCTTTCGTCCGATTTAGACTCATATGACCACAGAGCCCAAAATTTACTACCGATCTTCATGAAATTTTGCACAGAGGGTAGAATTGGCATTCTACCAATGCTTGGTACACTTGATTGAAATCGGTTCAAATTTAGATATAGCTCCCATATATATCTTTCGTCAGATTTGAACTTATATGGCCACAAAAGCCAGAGATTTGCCGTGATTTGCTTCAAATTTTGCACAAGGGGTACGTTTAATAGTATCGTTAAGTGTGTCAAATTTTGTTAAAATCGGTTCAGATTAAGATATAGCTTCCATATATATCTTTCGTCCGATTGAACTTATATGGCCTCAAAATCCAGGGTTTTGCCGTGATTTGCTTCAAATTTCGCACAAGGAGTACGTTTAGTAGTATAGGTAATTGTGCCAAATTTGGTTGAAATCGATTCAGATTTAGATATGGCTCCCATATATATCTCCCGTCCGATTTGCACTCATATGACCAGGGGGGCCAAAGTTATACTCCCATTTACGCGAAATTTCGCATAGATAGCAGAATTATTATTCTAACTATACATGTCAAATTTATTCAAAATCGGTTCAGATTGTATATAGCTCCCATATATACGTACACCAGAGTTGGGGAAATATGGTCGACTGTTTCATATTTTAGACCCATTTTCAATGGGATTTTCCTCCAATTGACTGGATAGTTTCCACAGAGAATACAAATATGGCCAAAATTCTCACAGTTTACACAAAATTCTGTGATGATTTCCCCATATCCTACACACTGCAATGCCAAAATTTCCACAGAACGGATGAGTTTTAAATAAGGCTCCAAGTCGCCCTACACATATCTTGGCGAGATCTAACCAATATCCTTGTAAAATCGCCACTGCTGAGTAGCAAAAATTGTAAATATTACTCTAATTGTCCTATATCTCGAATACATATGTATCGCCTGAAAAATCATAAATCTCTTTTGTACAATTGCATTAAAATTTCTCTCGCTTCATATTTCCCATATTTTTTACTAACATTGTGTATCATCCCAGGGCGTTAGCCGATTTAAATTTTAATTCTAGAGTTTTTGTAGAAGTACAAAAAATTGTTTCCATTAAAAGTATTTGTATCTGGAAATGCAAACCTTTATATAGCTCCCAGCAAATTTTAAGTAGTTGAGATGGTAACACAAATGTTTGTCTACATAGTGGTGAAGGGTATAATATAGTCGGCTCCGCCCGATCACGCCCACTTCAGATTTTACTTACTTGTTTTTAATTGAAATGTATTCAATCAAAAAAAATGATAGTATCAATCATCAAAGCCAATTAAAAAATTAATTGATACAACTAATTTTTGTGATTGAGTTTTTTTTGTTTTTGATTGATTTTGCTGCATATTGCCTTTAACACCGCAATAAAATTGAGGATGTATTGTTTTATCAATAGGGGTAATTTATCGCTTCGGAAATTTCGACAAAATTTTGAAGGATGTCTGGGGGGGGCATAGCCCCCCCCAGAGAAAATTTCTAGCTCCGCCAATGCTAGGCACCTATATTATGTTAGTATTGTGCTGCTCAGCCATCTTGTTGTAACATTTACGGCAGCCGATGTCCGTTTTCGAGTTAAGGTACACATAGTCCAACGATTTTATTGCAGGTAGCTCACGCAACCGCACAGCCGTTACATTTTTGTCATTTACAACTATTGAAGAAAATCTAAAAAGTTGTCATCCGAACCAAGTATGTATGTGATGTCCTACCAAAAAGATTTTCCCTTAGTAAACAACACGACTAAAAAATTGAATATACTTTTTTTAAGCTATTGTGCAACATTCCACTGATTTTCGAAATGAAGAACTCTAAATCAGCTTTATCGCATATTTTTCCCCCTGACGACATTCACAATTCTATGATTTAACTAACATTTCATTACCCGGCAAGTTTCAACTTAACGTACAGTTACTTCCCTCGTTAGACAATAGAGATATGCTTAATTTTCATCTCTGTAGTTAGTTTTATTATTTTTATACCCTCCACCACAGGATGGGGGTATATTAACTTTGTCATTCTGTTTGTAACACATCGAAATATTGCTCTAAGACCCCATAAATATTCTGGGTCGTGGTGAAATTCTGAGTCGATCTGAGCATGTCCGTCCGTCCGTCCGTCTGTTGAAATCACGCTAACTTCCGAACGCAACAAGCTATCGACTTGAAACTTGGCGCAAGTAGTTGTTATTGATGTAGGTCGGATGGTATTGCAAATGGGCCATATCGGTCCACTTTTACGTATAGCCCCCATATAAACGGACCCCCAAATTTGGCTTGCGATTGCTCTAAGAGAAGCAAATTTCATCCGATCCGGCTGAAATTTGGTACATGGTGTTAGTATATGGTCTCTAACAACCATGCAAAAATTGGTCCATATCGGTCCACTTTTACGTATAGCCCCAATATAAACGGACCCCCAAATTTGGCTTGCGATTGCTCTAAGAGAAGCAAATTTTATCCGATCCGGCTAAATTTGGTACATGGTCTCTAACAACCATGCAAAAATTGGTCCATATCGGTCCACTTTTACGTATAGCCCCCATATAAACGGACCCCCAAATTTGGGTTGCGATTGCTCTAAGAGAAGCAAATTTCATCCGATCCGGCTGAAATTTGGTACATGGTGTTAGTATATGGTCACAAAACACCATGCAAAAATTGGTCCATATCGGTCCATAATTATATATAGCCCCCATATAAACCGATCCCCAGATTTGGCTTGCGGAGCCTCAAAGAGAAGCAAATTTCATCCGATACGGCTGAAATTTGGTACATGGTATTAGTATATGGTCTCTAACAACCATGCAAAAATTGGTCCATATCGGTTCATATCAGTCCATAATTATATATAGCCCCTATATAAACCGATCCCCAGATTTGAAGTCCGAAGCCACTTGGACGAGCAAAATTCATCCGATCCGGTTGAAATTTGCAACGTGGTGTTAATATATGGCCGCTAATAACCATGCCAAAATTGGTCCATATCAGTCTATAGTTATATATGGCCGATCCCCAATCACACAAAAATTGGTCCATATCGGTTCATAATCATGCTTGCCACTCGAACAAAAATAATCTAGCAAAATTTTATTTCTATAGAAAATTTTGTCAAAATTTTATTTCTAAGAAAATTTTGTTGGAATTTTATTCCTATAGAAAATTTTGTAAAATTTTATTTCTATAGAAAATTTTGGCAAAATTTTATTTCTATAAAAAATGTTGTCAAAATTTTAATTCTATAGAGAATGTTGATTGGTTTCAATGTACCAGTACATTGTTTGCGAAGTCATGATTATTTTACAATTCCTGCTCATAGAACTAAATATACATCCTTGGAGCCAATTTTAAGGTCTCTAAAGGAATTTAACAATTTAAATAATAACTTTGATTTAGATTTTTCAATTTCCCTAAATAATTTTAATTCTATTTTAGACTTAATTTATTTTTAGAATTGCTAGTCTGTAAGGAATGTATTCCATAGACTGAATAAATAAATAAAAAATTTTAAATCTTTTGAAAATTTTGTAAAAATTTTATTTCTATAGAAAAATTTGTCAAAATGTTATTTCTATAGAAAATTTTGTTAAAATCATATTTCTATAGAAAATTTTGTCCAAATTTTACTTCCATAGAAAATGTTGTCAAAATTTTATTTTGTCAAAATTTTATTTCTATAGAAAATTTTGTTAAACTTAATTATATACGTATTTAATCGGCCATTTTAAGTTTAATATATACCACGTATGGACTACGTGGTATATATTACGGTATTAGGAAGTTTTAAGATACCTTGTCATCGGCAAAAGTTACCGCAACCCAAGTAATTCGATTGTGGATGACAGTCTTCAGTAGAAGTTTCTACGCAACCCATGGTGGAGGGTACATAAGCTTCGGCCTGGCCGAACTTACGGCCGTATATACTTGTTTTATATTTGTTAAGTACATACATGAATGATTACAAATGGTGGTTGTCATTATCATGCTCATTCATTATTTTCTTAAATATTTTTTTTTGCTGTACTAGGTTTATTGAAATTTAGTGGTTATTAATGTTCTAATTTTTTCCTTGGGTTTAATTAACTGCAATTGGTTGACATCAGGGATTTGAAAGTGTCAAAAAATCACGAAAGCTTTATCGCATATAAGAAAATAAATATTTCGATAATATTGGGAGCGCACATTAATTTATTTCTAATTTTTTTGGAAAACTGTTTCAAAAATTTATTTCAAAATCAAAAATATTTTTTATATATAGAATTTTTACTTCTATTTTATTTTCTCAAAATTTTATTTCTATAGAAAATGTTCCGAAAATTTTGTTTCAATCGAAAAAAAAATATTTCGATAATAAAGTTTCGCAAAAATTATATTTCTATAGAAAATGTTATTACAATTTTATTTCAATAGAAGATTCTGTCAAAATTTAATTTCTGTAAAAAATTGAAAAAATTTGTATATACAATTTTTTCAATATGTTATTTCTGTAGAAAAATTTGCCAATATATTATTTCTATAGAAAATTTTGTCAAAATTTAATTTCTATAAAAAATTTTGTCAACATTTTATTTCTATAGAAAATTTTGTCAATATGTTATTTCTGTACAAAAATTTGCACATAATTATTTCTATAGAAAATTTTGTCAAAATGTTATTTCTACAGAAAATTTTGTCAATATGTTATTTCTGTACAAAAATTTGCACATATATTATTTCTATAGAAAATTTTGTCAAAATTTTACTTCTATAGAAAATTTTGTTATTTCTGTTGAAAAATTTGCAAATTTATTATTTCTATAGAAAATTTTGTAAAAAATTTTAGTTCTATAGAAAATTTTGTCAATATGTTATTTCTGTAGAAAAATTTTCCAATATATTATTTCTATAAAAGCTTTTGTCAGAGTTTTATTTTAATAGAAAATTTTGTCAAAACTTTAATTCTATATAAAATTTTTCCAAAATTTTATTTCTCTAGAAAAATTTGCCAATATATTATTTCTATAGAAAATTTTGTCAAAATTTTATTTCTATAGAAAAATTTGCTAATATATTATTTCTATAGAAAATTTTGTCAAAATTTTATTTCTATAGAAAATTTTGTCAAAATTTTATTTCTGTAGAAAATTTTGTCAAAATTTTATTTCTATAGAAAATTTTGTCAAAATTTTATTTCTATAGAAAATTTTGTCAAAATTTTATTTCTGTAGAAAATGTTGTCAAAATTTTATTTCTATAGAAAATTTTGTCAACAATTTTATTTCTAAAGAAAATGTTGTCAATATATTATTTCTGTAGAAAAAATTGCCAATATATTATTTCTGTAGAAAATGTTGTCAAAATTTTATTTCTATAGAAAATTTTTCAAAAATTTTATTTCTATAGAAAATGTTGTCAATATGTTATTTCTGTAGAAAAATTTGCCAATATATTATTTCTATAGACAATTTTGTTAAAATTTTATTTCTGTAGAAAATTTTGTCAAAATTTTATTTCTATAGAAAATTTTGTCAAAAAATTTATTTTTATAGAAAATTTTGTCAAAAATTTTATTTCTATAGAAAATGTTGCCAAATTTTTATTTCTATAGAAAATGTTGCCAAATTTTTATTTCTATAGAAAATTTTGTGAAAATTATATTTCTATAGACAATTTTATCTAAATTTTTTCTATAAAAAAATTGTCAAAATCTTATTTCTATAGAAAATTTTTTCAACATTTTATTTCTATAGAAAATTTTGTCCAGCCCATTTGTAAAATTGTAAAAATGTCTCAAATATACCTACACATCTAATTATAAATCATAAATGTTTTCGGGAACCTCCTCAACTTCCACGATTATTCTTGATACATGCTAGATATTAAGATTGTTAAGTTATTTTTATTCCTCTAAAAAAATTATTTGCAATACAAACCATTGTTTTGAATTTTTTGTCCCGAGAAAATATTTCTTATACCATTCATGCTATACTGTGATCCCATTCATGGCGAAGAGATGATCAAATTTTATGTTTTTGTTATCGTTGCCTCTATTTAAATTTTTGAAATAAAATTCTTTATTCTCCTTCAAAAAAAAAAAAAAAATAAATGACATTTTATAAATATTTTAAATGATTTTCGGCTATGAATAATATATGACAATGGTGGTTACTAAATGATAGTTATAAATTTTCCTTACGTATGGTCGTATCAACAAATACTAATCAAAATTATTCAAAGGAGGTAAATTTGGTTACTACAACCATTTATATTGTGACACAACAGAAAATCTGTTGAAAATCTCATCAAATGGTGACAGGTATGAATAAATATATGTAAATACAGAAAATTGGTATAAACAACTAATATTTATTTCTAAATATAGAATGTTCAAAAGAACAACCGAATTCCAACCATCCTCTTCTCTGTGTGTGCTCAAGACTGAGTCCGTCTTTCTGTGAATACACTTTCGTAATCAAAGTTTAAGTCGCAGTTCAGTCCAGTAGGCTTCAAATTCAATTTTTTTGGGGCCAGAATAGATTTTGGAAAAATTAGTCCAGATTTCAATGTAGCTTTCATATATATCTTTCGCCCGTTATGCACTTTTATTGCCCCAGAACTGTGCACAAGGAGTATAATTAATGACATCGTAAAGTGTGCAAAAAATGATTGAAATTGGTTCAGATATAGATATAGCTCCCATTTATATATCTTTCGTCCATACACTCATATAATAACAGAGACCATAAATTTATTCCAACATTTTGTGCAGACATAAGAATTAGCATTCTATTTATGCATGGCAAATTTAGTCAATAACGTTATAGATTTAGATATATGTTAGCTTCCATATATATTTCGCCCGATAGGAACTTATAACTCAATGATAAGGGACCTCCTTTTTATAGCCGAGTCCGAACGGCGTTCCACATTGCAGTGAAACCACTTAGAGAAGTTTTGAAACCCTCAGAAATTACTGAGGTGGGGCTAATCCACCGCTGAAAAACTTTTTGGTGTTCGGTCGAAACAGGAATAGAACCCACGACCCTGTGTATGCAAGGCGGGCAAGCTAACCATTGCACCACGGTGGCTCCCAACGGACGGACACCAATGGCTTGATCGACTCAGGAGGTGATTCTGAGTCGATCGGTATTTTTTTTATGGGGTGTAAAATCCATATTTCTGGTAGGCACATTTTTGGCAGATCAAAGTTATTATAACCTGACCATTATATTTAGGGTATATATAAAGGTGAGTGTCCAACTTTTTTCTAAGGTCATTTTCGAAATATTCGGATACAGTTTTGGGAAAATTCTCCTATCATAAATTTATATACCCAAAATGAGCTAAACATGTTTACTGGTGTGACGGTGGTTACGAATTCCGTTTTGATTTCTGTCAAATATTTGCCTAGTGTGACCGTAACGTTAAAAGTTAAATTTGTAAAGACTTGTAATCACAACCAATTACACACTAATGGAAACTATGAACATTAATCATAAAAAACGTTTTTAATAAAAAGTACAACTCTTCTTCATAAGAAGTACGAAAGTTTATCATACCGTTTTGAAGAACAAATTTCGTTAAATGAACGTAACCTTTCGTTCTTTCAATGAAAAATTACTTTAGTTGTACAACAATGACTGCTTCTCAAATATTGATGTTGATTGTTCCACAGCCGTGTAGTAAATATGGGAAATTGTCTCTCAGAGACCATATAATGAGACCTAATTGGAATGAGTGATTTTATCCCAGACGATCGTGAAAAACGTAATCTTTGAAGAAGATATTTCGGTTCACACGAATAAATTATTTTGTGTACACTCAAAAAAAAAAAGTTTACTTGGATCCAGGGTTGGCATGTCACAAACTGTGACTTTTGCGACATACATTTGCGACGGTATAATACGTATGTCGCAAAAGTCGTAAACCTACTGTAGAAAACCTAATTTTGAATAGAAGAAATCCTGAACATTTTTTAATTTAGCATGACAGCATTCGCTGTGAGTTTCTGCAGAAATTTGTGAAAGTTTTTCCACCGTCAAGCCTATTTTCTTACGTGGTATCGAAATTCCCGTTGGTGAGTGTGCAAAATACCTTGGGGTTATATTGGACAGGAGACTGAACTTAAAGCTAAGAAAGGACGAGAAAATCCACGGTTACCCTGTACTCGTGCAAAAGGCAATAGGGAAAATGTGGGGACTAAAACCTTCTCTTCGCACATACCATCGTCTTGGATATCATCGAATTTGCTGCCTAGCTGACGCGACTGAATTATTTTGAGTTTGCGACTTTTGTTACTTTTCCTACATTTACGACACGTATGTGACGTTTACGACGTTTACAACTTTGCGACAGTCGCAAACCTAAAAAAGTTTGATACAGACCATCTCTGCTTGGATCAAAAGATTTTAACCTTCGTTTAAAGATGTTGGTATTGATTCCGAGCAAAAAATGCGATTTCTTAAAAAAAAATACATTTTTCAGCGACCTATCTTACATCTAGGATCATTAAAATGAAAATTATTATGTAAATCTCATTTATCGAATTTTCTATTCCTTTTCGCGATATCGCGACCTTAGAATGACAAGGTTCTAAGTGTACACTAAATCCCTATTCACTTAGAACCTTGTAAGGTCGCGATATATTAAAAAAGCTATTCATGAACAAACCAATGTAAAAATTGTTTCTTAGTTCCAAAAAAAACTTTAAACCAAAGATGCTAAATCCTCAAAATAAGTCCTAGCCTATATTTGAAGCGTTTTTATCTTAAATCTAAAGATTCAATACTTCAGTTAATTTAAGGACGCTTTCTTCAGAGCAAAAATGTGTTTCTTTACTTTAAAAAAACATTTTCCTTGGTTCAAAGACATGCGACTTTAACGGAAGGACGCAAATTTGCAAAATTTGTGTCTTTAATTTAATAAAAAAATCTTTTGATCATTGCATCATTTAATTAAAATTTCATTATTTTAAAGAAATTTGTCCTTAATATGTTGTAATTTGTGCATCCTAAAATTTAGTTTGCGTTATCTTTAATATCATGTAAATATTTTTTTCAGTGTAGAAGAGAATGTTTCGGTGTATGCAATGACATCTATGTGGCATTGTGCAATTACTGTAGCAGTTGGCAATTGACATCAAATTACCATTGTACATATTCAAATTACAATTACGGTGGAATAAGCAATTAAGGATTCTGTATAGATCGCCCAGAAAGAGAAATTACGCAAATTGGTCGTCTAAAAAAGGACCAATAACAGTCAATACTTTGACATCTTACGAAGAACGGATAGTAATTAAAACATTCGTTGTGATGCAGAAAAAAAAACCAAGGAAGGAAATGAGAATAAGTACAACACCCGTGTATTTCAATACCAATGAAAGGAAAATAAAATCAAACTTATTTAATGAATATCTTAATTGCAGTGTTATCTCATTTATAAAACGAAACAGAAGTAAGCAGTTTAATTTATAGTTATTGCTTAAAAAATGGTGCAAAATTACGGTATTTGTTATGGACATTTGAGGCCATGAATTTAATATTAGAATTTCAAATTAATTTAGTGGAACGTATGTTCCGTATATACGATATCGTATATGGGATTTATACCGAAACATTGATCAATATAAACCAAATTTAGCACACTTCTTTATGAACCTAAATAACCTCTAAATTTCGAATTTGAAGTCATTTGGATGACAATGGAACTCAAAAAGTCAAATCAGGAGTATGGTCTATATGGGGGTTAACTCCAAATATGCGCCATCTGCGAACTTGATATGTCTTCGTACAAAAAATATATGCACTTTATATAGTCGGAAATTTATATTTTGGAACTGAATAACAAAATCCCATCACCCATGTTAAAGGGTGATACGGTCAAAATTTGGTCAAGGGAAAACGTGTGTAAATCGATATTATCGACTTGCAACGTCTCAAAATTACATTTAAAAATATTGCAAGATATATTTTCAATTTAAAACGAAGAGACAGAATATCAAACTGTTCTTATCAAATTTTCAATATGAGTTTCGAAAATTACTTAAATTATAAGAGCTTGGTTTTCATGCATAAAATAGTTTATAACAAAGAACTTAAATATTTATTCGAAAGGATAACGTTCGCTCGCTCAAACCGAGGTAAAACCAGTAAGGAAAGTCTAAAGTCGGGCGGGGCCGACTATATTATACCCTGCACCACTTTGTAGATCTAAATTTTCGATACCATATCACATCCGTCAAATGTGTTGGGGGCTATATATAAAGGTTTGTCCCAAATACATACATTTAAATATCACTCGTTCTGGAAGAATTTGATAGACTTCTACAAAATCTATAGACTCAAAATTTAAGTCGGCTAAGCACTAGGGTGGAACACAATGTTAGTAAAAAACCAGTAAGGAAAGTCTAAAGTCGGGCGGGGCCGACTATATTATACCCTGCACCACTTTGTAGATCTAAATTTTCGATACCATATCACATCTGTCAAATGTGTTGGGGGCTATATATAACGGTTTGTCCCAAATACATACATTTAAATATCACTCGATCTGGACAGAATTTGATAGACTTCTACAAAATCTATAGACTTAAAATTTAAGTCGGCTAATGCACTAGGGTGGAACACAGTGTTAGTAAAAAAATAGGGGAAACATATAAATCTGAAGCAATTTTAAGGAAATTTCGCAAAAGTTTATTTATGCTTTATCGCTCGATATATATGTATTAGAAGTTTAGGAAAATTAGAGTCATTTTTACAACTTTTCGACTAAGCAGTGGCGATTTTACAAGGAAATTGTTGGTATTTTGACCATTTTTGTCGAAATCAGAAAAACATATATATGGGAGCTATATCTAAATCTGAACCGATTTCAACCAAATTTGGCACGCATAGCAACAATGCTAATTCTACTCTCTGTGCAAAATTTCAACTAAATCGGAGTTAAAAATTGGCCTCTGTGGTCATATGAGGGTAAATCGGGCGAAAGCTATATATGGGAGATAGGGAGCCACCGTGGTGCAATGATTAGCATGCCCGCCTTGCAAACACAAGGTCGTGGGTTCGATTCCTGCTACGACCGAACACCAAAAAGTTTTTCAGCGGTGGATTATCCCACCTCAGTAATGCTGGTGACATTTCTGAGGGTTTCAAAGCTTCTCTAAGTGGTTTCACTGGAATGTGGAACGCCGTTCGGACTCGGCTATAAAAAGGAGGTCCCTTGTCATTGAGCTTAACATGGAATCGGGCAGCACTCAGTGATAAGAGAGAAGTTCACCACTGTGGTATCACAATGGACTGAATAGTCTAAGTGAGCCTGATACATCGGGCGGCCACATAACCTAACCTAACCTATATATGGGAGATATATCTAAATCTGAACCGATTTCAACCAAATTTGGCACGCATAGCTACAATGCTAATTCTACTCCCTGTGCAAAATATCAACTAAATCGGAGTTAAAAATTGCCCTCTGTGGTCATATGAGTGTAAATGGGGCGAAAGCTATATATGGGAGATATATCCAAATCTGAACCGATTTCACCCAAATTTGGCACGCATAGTTACAATGCTAATTCTACTCCCTGTGCAAAATTTCAACTAAATCGGAGTTAAAAATTTGCCTCTGTGGTCATATGAGTGTAAATCGGGCGAAAGCTATATATGAGAGATATATCCAAATCTGAACCGATTTCAACCAAATTTGGCACGCATAGTAACAATGCTAATTCTACTCCCTGTGCAAAATTTCAACTATATCGGAGTTAAAAATTGGCCTCTGTTGTCATATGAGTGTAAATCGGGCGAAAGCTATATATGGGAGATATATCCAAATGTGAGCCGATTTCAACCAAATTTGGCACGCATCGTTACAATGCTAATTCTACTCCCTGTGCAAAATTTCAACTAAATCGGAGTTAAAAATTGGCCTCTGTGGGCAAATGAGTGTAAATCGGCCGAAAGCTATATATGGGAGCTATATCTAAATCTGAACCGATTTGGCTGATATTTTGCAAGTTTTTCGAGACCCATAAAATATTAAGATGTACGGAATTTGATGAAGATCGGTTGATATACACGCCAATTATGACCAGATCGGTGAAAAATATATATGGCAGCTATATCTAAATCTGAACCGATTTTTTCCAAAATTAATAGGGATCGTCTTTGAGCCGAAACAGGACCCTATACCGAATTTTAGGACAATCGGAGTAAAACTGCGAGCTGTACTTTGCACACAAAAATACATCAACAGACAGACAGACAGACAGACGGACAGACAGACAGACAGACGGACATCGCTAAATCAACTCAGAATTTCATTCTAAGCCGATCCGTATACTAAAAGGTTGGTCTATGATTACTCCTTCTTGGCGTTACATACAAATGCACAAACTTATTATACCCTGTACCACAGTAGTGGTGAAGGGTATAAATATGGGAAACGTTTAAATCTGAAGCAATTTTAAGGAAACTTCGAACAAGTTTATTTATGATTTATCGCTCGATATATATGTATTAGAAGTTTAGGAAAATTAGAGTCATTTTTACAACTTTTCGACTAAGCAGTGGCGATTTTACAAGGAAAATGTTGGTATTTTGACCATTTTTGTCGAAATCAGAAAAACATATATATGGGAGCTATATCTAAATCTGAACCGATTTCAACCAAATTTGGCACGCATAGCTACAATGCTAATTCTACTCCCTGTGCAAAATTTCAACTAAATAGGAGCAAATAATTGGCCTCTGTGGGCAAATGAGTGTAAATCGGGCAAAAGCTATATATGGGAGCTATATCTAAATCTGAACCGATTTTGCCGATATTTTGCAAGCTTTTCGAGACTCATAAAATGTTCGGATATACGGAATTTGAGGAAGATCGGTTGATATACACGCCAATTATGACCAGATCGGTGAAAAATATATATGGCAGCTATATCTAAATCTGAACCGATTTTTTCCAAAATCAATAGGGATCGTCTTTGAGCCGAAACAGGACCTTATACCAAATTTTAGGACAATCGGACTAAAACTGCGAGCTGTACTTTGCACACAAAAATACATCAACGGACAGACAGACAGACGGACAGACAGACGGACGGACAGACGGACAGACAGACGGACAGACAGACAGACGGACATCGCTAAATCGACTCAGAATTTAATTCTAAGCCGATCCGTATACTAAAAGGTTGGTCTATGATTACTCCTTCTTGGCGTTACATACAAATGCACAAACTTATTATACCCTGTACCACAGTAGTGGTGAAGGGTATAAAAATTATACAGAAACGGTTTAAAAGCTCTAAGTCAGAAAAATTCTTTTTTATACCAACAATTCGTCTTTGGAACAAACTCCCACCAGACTTACAGTTAATAAGCAATATCCTGCATTTTAAAAGGCAACTTTGCAATCATTTAAAATAAATGGAATATCTATATTAAAAACCGTTATAAAATTACATTAAGTTTAAACTTTTCCATATGAAACTAAAAAACAACATATTATACAAATTTAAATATTTTTTTTCTTTTATCTATTATAGTACATAATTTATAAATGTAAAACAATATTATATACTACAAGCAAAATTGTGTTGAACCACTGATACCAACATTATAAGAATTTAATTTGTTAAGGTGTTAGACTTTACAAATAAATAAATAAATAAATAAAATCGGTGAAATCGGTGAAATCGTTTATTTAAAAAATCAAATAAAATTTCTTTTTCAAGTTCAATTAGTATAAAATTCAGGAAAAATATTCAGTTAGGCTTTCGCTTTTCCAAATCCGAATTGCCGGGTCTCACGCTTGACACCTGCCATCAGATTTTGTACAGCCACCTTGTCCACCTTCTTCGCCGCAGAAAGCCAGTTTGTCTTGAACTGCTGCTCGTTCTTAGCAGTTTTTTTGGTCTTCTTTAGGTTCCGCTTGACAATAGCCCAGTATTTCTCAATTGGGCGGAGCTCTGGCGTGTTGGGAGGGTTCTTGTCCTTGGGAACCACCTGCACGTTGTTGGTGGCGTACCACTCCATGGCCTTTTTACCGTAATGGCAAGATGCCAAATCCGGCCAAAACAGTACGGAACAACCGTGTTTCTTCTGGAAAGGCAGCAGACGATTATTCAAACACTCTTTCACGTAAATTTCTTGGTTGACAGTCCCGGAAGCTATGAAAATGCTGCTTTTCAAGCCACAGGTACAGATGGCTTGCCAAACCAGATATTTCTTTGCGAACTTTGACAGTTTTATGTGCTTGAAAATATCTGCTACCTTTCCCCTTCCTTTTGCCGTATAAAAATCCTGCCCCGGAAGCTGCTTGTAGTCGGCTTTGACGTAGGTTTCGTCGTCCATTACCACGCAGTCTAACTTCGTCAGCATCGTCGTGTACAGCCTCCGGGATCGCGCTTTGGCCGTCGTATTTTGTTTATCATCGCGATTTGGAGTCACTACCTTCTTGTAAGTCGATAGTCCGGCTCGTTTTTTGGCTCGATGCACGGTTGTAGACGATACACCCAGCTTATTTGCGGCATCTCGGAGAGAGAGGTTAGGGTTTCGCTTGAAACTACCGGCAACTCTCTTTGTCGTCTCAGCGGCTTCCGGTTTTCGATTTCCCCCCGATCCAGACTTCCTGGCTGTCGACAAACGTTCCCCAAACACTTTAATTACATTTGTAACTGTTGATTTGGCAACTTTTAGCGATTTTGCCAGCTTTGTGTGCGAGTAGCTCGGATTTTCGCGATGCGCGAGCAAACTTTTGATACGCTGCTCTTCTTGCTTGGACGGCATTTTGACAACTGAAGAGTGAATTCCGAAATCAAAATAGGAACAACATTCTGCACACACACCTTCAAAATGAGGGGTGTTCAGGTTTTTTAAATGCAAAATTGAAAGAAATACGTCAAGTTTATCATCCGTATCACCCTTTATATTGAAGCTAAAATTAATTTATGTTAATTGCAATATTTTATTTCGTTTAGTTTATTTTTAAAATATGGTAAAATATATTATTTTCCCCAGTCCAAAAGAATTGTCTCTACTGCAATTGTGTTTAACATATTTTATGAACTTAACATGAGTATACATTTCAATGACCATACAAATAAGTTCGAAGGTAACTAAAGCCGCTAAAATTTTTCAATTTAAATCTTTATCAAATTTAAAAAAAATACCCTAATAGAAAAATTGCGTTCCACAATCGTGAACGGACGGTGACAAAATGAAACGGAAACGTTCACAAAAAATCAACGGAAAAACGGAATGTTCACGATTTTGTCCACGGGCGTTCACGATTTCATGAACGGCATTCGTTTTTCTTTTTCCATGAATATTCTTAAAATAATCGTTAGACGTTGTTATGGCAATTCCGCCGGTAGTTCAATGAGCTAAAGCGACTGTTATCGCGTATGGTGCACACAACACAGGTTCGAGTCACGGTAGCGGAAATCTTTTTTTTTTAATTTTGTTTATAAATTCGTAACCATTACGTTTTCAGAACATGAACGCTCGTTGTTGTTTTGACAACGGATGGTGTCATTTTAACGTTGTCAGATTGACCCCGTCTGTTCTCAGTTTGACAACACATGTATGTTGATTCACTTTCATGAACGAAACGTTTTGAAATGACAACGCCGTTCATGATTTTTTCTATGGGTGTATATATTTAATTATAAACAAGCCGTAAGTTCGGAAGGAACGAATCCTAAACACCCCCATCCCTCAAACATAATAGTTTCCTCTGAAACTCAAGGCAAACCCAATTTTGTTATGAGTTTTAGAAGATTCTTAATTAATTAATTAATTGAATAATTTCCATTATTATATAAATTTAAATTAAAAATTATGCAAATAAATCTTAGTGATTGCGTAAAACATATTATATGTTTATTTTCGATTTTACTTAAATGGCTGATAGCTGACGTAAAGATTACATGGCTAGATTTTAGTTTTCTTCTTGGCATGTTCGACACAAACAAAAATTTCTTCGCTTGGTGAAATTCATTTTCGTGCTTTATTCTTCAAGGATACGTCAGCAAAACTATTGTAAAATGTATAAGATGGAAGCAGACACAGAAAAAAAAAATCCCCTTAGCCAATGTATCGTTGAGACCAAAAGTTGAGAGTTTTCAAGTACTACTGCAACATCATCATCATTGTCGGAGCTCTACTCCTGGCTTGACACTCCACCATTATGAAGGATAAATGCCAGAAATTGATGACGACTTTGCTCGTAGGATTGAGTAGAAAGAAGTAGGTGCTTATAGGATTTGTTTGTCGCGTGAGTGCCTTCGAAAGTCTGCATCTTCTGACGATACTAACGAAACGGAAACCAGGCAAATGAAAATCTCTCCTTGATTAAATTGGCACTATTGGCTGTATTGTATGAGTAGAGCTTTTTACGCTTTTGTGCTTAAGAGTTTATTTTTGATTTTGTGATTTTTTTCTTGGTTTGTCATAATATTGGTTGGTGAGCAACGACTTATAATTGTAAAGGGGGGGAAAGGAAGAGATTTTTTTCTTAAAGGCTCAAGTATACTATGGTGTATTTTTGTACTGGGATAGATTTTTTTCTTAAGACTTGTTTCAGCATTATTTATAACTCTTCAGAGACGAATCAAACCAAGAAGATATCTATGAACGAAGTGTAACTCAAAATCCAAAAACAAAATTGATATAGTTTGTAAGGAATAGTGTGTTGATTCCACGCCAAAAAAAAAACTCAATTTTATTCAGTGGCAAAAAGTTTCGTCGACAAAATAATGTTCTTTTGAGGCTCCATTTGTTAACACTATATTTTTTTGAGTGTAAGCATAAAATATATTGAAATTAAATTCTTCGGCAAAAATCAAAAAGAACAAGTACGTAAAGTAGAAAGTCGGGCGGGGCCGACTATATCATACCCTAAACCAACCCTTCTGAATTAGTAAAGATAAGCATTTGTGGCGTACCAATGGTATAGGTTTTGCGAGATAAACGACATTGCCATATTTAAGACCATTAAGAGGTACATGTTTATGGGAGTTTTATCACAATCAGAACAGAACTGTCTGATATGAGGAGCTATAGTTGATACCGCACCTACAGAGTTAGTATGCCACTAATATTGAGTCCATTTATAAAACAAGTAAGTAAAGTAGAAAGTCGGGTGGGGCCGAACTAATATTGAGTCCATTATTAAAAAAGAGAAAATCGCTCAAATAATGTGGGTAATAAAACAAAATTCGGGAAAATCGGGCAATATTATAACGTAAGAGTTACATGTAAGTCTAAATACGATCGGATAGTACATAAAAATTTGGAACTTGAGTAGCATTGGTTAATAAATAAGAGTATTATGGCCAAATTTGGGAAAATCGAGCGATGTATACACTCAAAAAAAAGTGAACTCTCTATTTCACTAAAGCCAATTTAATTTGATTTTAGTTCATGGAATTGTTATATATGGAGCAAGTTTCCGTTACTCTAATAATTTTTTATACCCTTCACCACTACTGTGGTACAGGGTAGAATAAGTTTGTGCATTTGTATGTAACGCCAAGAAATAGTGGTCATAGACCCATCTTTTAGTATACCGATCGGCTTAGAATTAAATTCTGAGTCGATTTAGCGATGTCCGTCTGTCTGTCTGTCCGTCCGTCCGTCTGTCTGTATATGTAATTTTGTGCACAAGGAACAGCTCGCAATTGAAGTCCGATCGTCCTCAAATTTGGCATTGGGCCGTTTCTTGGGGCAGAGACAATCGCTGTTGGTTTTGGAAAAAATCGGTTCAGATTTAGATATAGCTGCCATATATATTTATCCCCGATTTGGTCATAGTTAGCGTGTTTATCAACCGATTTGCTTGAAATACCGTACATCCAAATATTTTATGAATCTCGAAAATCTTGCAAAATATCAGCCAAATCGGTTCAGATTTAGATATAGCTCCCATATATATTTTTCGTCCGATTTAGACTCATATGACAACAGAGGCCAAAGTTTACTACCGATCTTCGTGAAATTTTGCACAGAGGGTAGAATTGACATTCTACCAATGCTTGGTAAATTTGATTGAAATCGGTTCAAATTTAGATATAGCTCCCATATATATCTTTCGTCCGATATGAACTTATATGGCCACAAAAGCCAGAGTTTTGCCGTGATTTGCTTCAAATTTTGCACAAGGGGTACGTTTAATAGTATTGTTAAGTGTGTCAAATTTTGTTAAAATCGGTTCAGATTTAGATATAGCTCACATAATAGCTTTCGCCCGATTTGGACTTATATGGTCTCAAAAGCCAGAGTTTTGCCCTGACTTACTTCAAATTTTGCACAAGCAGTACTTTTAACGATACTATTGTATGTGCCAAATATGGTCAAAATCGATTCAGACTTAGATATAGCTCCCATATATATCTTTCGTCCGATTTGAAGTTATATGGCCTCAAAATCCAGGGTTTTACCGTGATTTGCTTCAAATTTTGCACAAGAAGTACGAGTAGTATCGGTAGTTGTGCCAAATTTGGTTGAAATCGGTTCAGATTTAGATATGGCTCCCATATATATCTTCCGTCCGATTTGCACTCATATGACCAGGGGGCCAAAGTTATACTACCATTTACGTGAAATTTCGCATAGATAGCAGAATTATTATTCTAACTATACATGTCAAATTTAGTCAAAATCGGTTCAGATTATATATAGCTCCCATACACACGTACACTAGAGTTGGGGAAATATGTTATGGTAGACTGTTACACATTTTAGACCCATTTTCAATGGAAGTTTCCTCCAATTAACTAGATAGCGTTAGCCGTTTTAAATTTTAATTCTAGAGATTTTGTAGAAGTAAAAAAATTGTCTCCTTTATATAGCTTCCAGCAAATGTGAAGTAGCTGAGATGGTAACACAAATTTTGGCCTACATAGGGGTGAAGGGTATAATATAGTCGGCCCCGCCCGACTTTAGACTTTACTTACTTGTTTTTGTGTACATTAGTTAAATGAACTAAAAAACGGGGAAAAATATACACAAATGATGTAAAAAGTTTTACTAAATTCGTAATTCTCACAAAACAGTTCATTATTTTTAAATTTTTAAATTTTATTACAAATTCGTCCATCATGAACTTCGTATGCCACTAAAGACATTCTTGCAATTTTGAACTCCAATTTTTTTTTTTCAAACTACAAAATTTTTTTTAACAAGTGAAAAAAATTAATGATGTCTAATAAATTTTCTTGAATTTGTCGAAAAATATTTACTTATTTTTGTGATATCGGCGTGATGTCAGCGTTTGTAATACTGTTTATTTAAAATTTACTAAAAATATTAAAAAAAAAAAAATAAGTAATTAAAGGTTAAAGTCGGGCGGGCGGGCACCACTTTGTAGATCTAAATTTTCGATACCATATCACATCCGTCAAATGTGTTGGGCTATATATAAAGGTTTGTCCCAAATACATACATTTAAATATCACTCGATTTGGACAGAATTTGATAGACTTTTACAAAATCTATAGACTCAAAATTTAAGTTGGCTAATATACTAGGGTGGAACACAATTTTAGTAACAAAATATGGGAAACATTTAAATCTGAAGCAATTTTAAGGAAACTTCGCAAAAGTTTATTTATGATTTACCGCTCGATATATATGTATTAGAAGCTTAGGAAAATTAGAGTCATTTTTACAACTTTTCGACTAAGCAATGGCGCTTTTACAAGGAAAATGTTGATATTTTTACCGATTTTACCATTTTTGCCGAAATCAGAAAAACATATATATGGGAGCTATATCTAAATCTGAACTGATTTCAACCAAATTGGGCACGCATAGCTACAATGCTAATTCTACTTCCTGTGCAGAATTTCCATTAAATCGGAGTAAAAGATTGGCCACTGTGGTCATATGAGTGTAAATCGGGCGAACGATATGTATGGGAGCTATATCTAAATCTGAACCGATTTCAATAAAGTTTGGCACACTAACAATTGTACTCCTAGTGCAAAATTTCAACCCAATTGGGGTAAAACTCTGGCTTCTGGGACCGTATTAGTCCATATCGGGCGAAAGATATATATGGGAGCTATATCTAAATCTGAACCGATTTCAATAAAATTTGACTCACTTGACTATAGTACTAATTGTTCTTCTTGTGCAAAAGTTTAAGCAAATTAGGGTAAAACTCTGGCTTCTGGGGCCATATAAGTCCATATCGGGCGAAATATAAATATGGGAGCTATATCTAAATCTGAACCGATTTCTTCCAAAATCAATAGGGTTCTATTCTGAACCAAAACAATTACTTGTGCCAAATTTGAAGTCGATTGGACTAAAACTGCGACCTAGACTTGGATTACAAAAATGTGTTCACGGACAGACGGACATGGCTATATCGACTCAGGAGCCCACCCTGAGCATTTTTGCCAAAGACACCATGTGTCTATCTCGTCTCCTTCTGGGTGTTGCAAACATATGCACTAACTTATAATACCCTGTTCCACAGTGTGGCGCAGGGTATAATTATAAAGTCAACTAAATGTTTTCTTCCTGGTGGGTTCACTGTTTTTTCAGTGTATATATTGGAACCGATTTAGATGATATATTTTAATTAAAACCCCAGAAGGTGACCTTGTTCTAAATTTGAGTAAGATCAGTTAAGAAATGAGGCCTCTATGTTCAAACTTAAAGTTATTAGGGGCAAATTTTTAAAAATCGGGCAATACATATATATGGGAGCTATATCTTCATCTGAACCGATTTCTATGAAACTTTACACATACAGTTAGTACTATAGAGGACTGGATCTAGACAACTTTGAGTAAGGTCAGTTAATGAATAAGGGTTCTATGGCCAAATTTGGGAAAATCGGGCTATACATATATATGGGAGCTATATCTAAATCTGAACCGATTTCGATGAAATTTTGTACATATATTTGGTGCTATAGAATATAACATTTAGCAAACTTTGAGTACTATAGGTTGATAAATTTAGACAAATCGGGCGGTACATGTATATGGGAGCTATAACTAAATCTGAACCGATTTAGATGATTTTTTGCACATATCGTTAGTACTATAGAAGATTACAGTAAGCCAACTTTGAGTAGGATCGGTTGATAAATAAAGGTTTTTATCCAAATTTAGACAAATCGGACGGTATATATATATATATATATATATATATATGGGAGAGCTATAACTAAATCTGAACCGATTTGGATGAAATTTTGCAGACTTGAAGGGTGATGAAGAAAATTACTTTTTGCCAAATTTGGTGACGAACCGTTTGTAAAGAAGTGCAACGTGACCCCATTTGTCGAAATCTGGCAATATATATGGGAGCTTATATGGGAGCTTATCCAAAATTTGATCCGATTTCTTCCAAATTCAATAGCATTCGTCCTTGTGCCAAAAAAGCGCCACATACGAAATTTCATCAAAATTGGTTAATAATTGCGACCGGAATCCTGCGAACAACAAATCCGTGGACGGATGGACACCAAGCGCTAGATCGACTCAGGAGGTGATTCTGAGTCGATCGGTAAATATTTTATGGGGTCTGAAATCAATATTTCTTGTAGGCACACTTTTTGGCAGATCAAAGTTATTATACCCTGACCACTATATAGCTTAGGGTATAAAAATGGCAAAAAGGACAAACAAATACTTTTGTTTGCTAAATCTATGAATTCTATGTTCCAAAAAATTCATTTGACAAGATCGTTAAACAATAAACTTACTGTTTTTTTATGATAATATAACTTTAACATATTTAAGTAGGCATTTCAAGGAACATCTGAATTGGTACCTACATGAAATTTGGGCTGGAGATGAATACCAGGCTTAAAGTAAAATACTCCAGAAAACTTTCACTTTTTCACTACACTGAAAAAACAGTAAACCCACAGTGGTGAACATCTCTCTTATCACTGAGTGCTGCCCGATTCCATGTTAAGCTCAATGACAAGGGACCATTTTATAGCCGAGTCCGAACGGCATTCCACATTGCAGTGAAACCACTTGGAGAAGCTTTGAAAGACTCAGAAATGTCACCAGCATTACTGAGGTGGAATAATCCACCGCTGAAAAATTTTTTGGTGTTCGGTCGAAGCAGGAATCTAACCAACGACCTTGTGTATGCAAGGCGGGCATGCTAACCATTGCACCACGGTGGCTCTATACGGCCGTAAGTTAGCACTATACGGCCGTAAGTTCGGCCAGGCCGAATCTCCACCATGGATTGCGTAGAAACTTTAGCTAAAGACGGTGATCCACAATTAAATTACTTGGGTTACGGCCGATGGCAAGGCATCTTAAAACTACTTAACATCATCTTCTAAATTGTAAGTTAGTCCATGCGGGATACTCGTATATACTAGACAAAAGAAAGGTCGATTACATACGTAAATATTCAGTTCTTAACCGGTAAGTATACGGAAGATATAATTACGAACCGATATGAACTTTTGTGCGGTAATTATTGAACCAGAATTGAAATATGGGGGTCGCCTTATATGGGAGATTGGTAGAATTCTTGATGTTTTGGAAGATTTTGCAAAATATGCCTCTCCAACTATGAAATGCTTCATAAATTTTCTATAGAAATAACATTATGACAAAATTTTATACTGAAATAAAATTCTGATAAAATTTTCTATAGAAATAAAGTTTTGACAAAATTGTCTATAGAAATAAAATTTTGACAAAATTTTGTGTAGAAATTATATTTTGACAAAATTTCGTAAAGACATAAAATGTTGACAAAATTTTCTATAGAAATAAAATTTTGACAACATTTTCTATGGCAATAAAATTTTAGAAGATTATTTTTGGCTCGAGTGGCAATCGTGATTTTTCGGTGATTAGGGATCGGTTTTTATTTGGGGTATATATAATTATGGACCGATGTGTACCAATTTTTGCATAGTTGTTAGAGACTATATACCAACATTAGTGTAGCAAATTTCAGGCGTATCGGATGAAATTTGCTTCTCTTTGAGGCTCCGCAAGCCAAATATGGGGGTCCGTTTATATGGGGGCTATACGCATAAGCGTAGGAAGGCCTCTGGGGAGGGTGCTTAGACCCCCCCCAGAAAAATTTTAGCCCCCCCAGAATTTGAAAACCTATTTACGTTTTTACATTTTTATAAAAATTAAACAAGTATATACCCGTACAATGCACACAGTTCCACTAAAGACTTCCATGCACAATCGAATTACTTGGGTTGTGGTAGAAGTCTCATATTTATGAAATAAAGCTGTGGTTGAACTTATGATTTAGTTGAATAAAAAATAGTAATTGATATTAAAACTGTTCTTTCATAAATTAATATCTTAACAATGCTGCAAAAAAGCGGCGCCAAAAAAGAAGTGAAAATATTTTTTTTGGGTCTGGAAGTGGTACAAAATTGGCGGAGAAGCGATGAATGTAATACGAACTTGTCATAGAACGAATGTCCACCGTTTCAACAACCGTTTAAATGAATTTGCATCACTTCTTAAGGTGTGATCCGAATTCAGTGTTTTGAATGTGAATTTAAAATTTTGTGATATTTCCCCAAATAAATAATTTTTATACTTTTTTATGATTTTTAATGCATTCTAACGCTTGTTTGAAACGTTTTCCCTCGAATATTTTCAAATATTTTCGATTTTTCTATAATGGATTTAGCATTTTTGTGGCAAAATTTGAATAATTTGTACCATTTTATTTATTCTTACTCTTTTTTAAACTATTTGAAAAAAGAAAACAAAAAATATAAAAAAATGAAGTAAAAAAACTTCGTGTGTAGTTAAAATAGTTAACTTCTTTGTGAAGACATTTTTGAAAGTGCTTTTAAAGTTGTGCCTTTAGAACAACTCCCAATTTTTTGCTGGGAAAAGTGTGGAACTACCCTACGGGAAATGGATCAACCACAGAACTGGTACAGGACTAGTCCCTGGTGTGTATGGACCAGTCCCACTTCTGATCAAAACGTATGGAATGGACCGTCCACTTTAACATGGGTTTGTCATTGACGGAGTAAACTTACATTTTAGGACACGTCTTGGACTCATCCCAAAGGACACGTCCTGGGACAATTTAGCAGGAGCAACCCATAAACAGGTCCTCAGGAACCAGTCTCGGACAAACTCTTAGAAATCTCTTTCAATTTGGGCTCCTAATCGAACCCGAAATGAAAAAAACTTTTGAAATATGTCGAACAAAAGGTTATTCTGATAATTTTATTTAACTAAATGTGAAAATTGCAACTAACTGGAGCACAGGCACCAGTTCTGTGATAGGACCGTCAGTGGCAATTTGCACCAATTTCCCGAAGTGGAACTTTTAGTTGCTTTATTATAAATTGATTGTCGAGTTATTTTGAGGTCTATTTTTTTATTCAATTTTATGAAATAAAACATTAGTTGAACCTATAAGTTCGGTTTATAAAGTTTTAGCTAGGGGGGGCTATAGCCCCCCCCCTAGGAAAATTGTCTTTTTACGTATAGCCTATACGTAAAAATGAACCGATATGGTCCATTTGCAATACCATCCGACCTACATCAATTTTACAATTTTACAATTTTATTTCACTAAATGTAAAAATTGCAACTAACTGGAGCACAGGCACCAATTCTGTGATAGGTCCGTCAGTGGCAATTTGCACCAATTTCCCGTAGGGTACTTTTAGTTGCTTTATTATAAATTGATTGTCGAGTTATTTTGAGGTCTATTTTTATACCCTTCACCACTACTGTGGTACAGGGTATAATAAGTTTGTGCATTTGTATGTAACGCCAAGAAAGAGTAATCATAGACCAACCTTTTAGTATACGGATCGGCTTAGAATTAAATTCTGAGTCAATTTAGCGATGTCCGTCTGTCTGTCTGTCCGTCTGTCTGTCTGTCTGTCTGTCTGTTGATGTATTTTTGTGTGCAAAGTAGAGCTCGCAGTTTTAGTCCGATTGTCCTAAAATTTGGTATGGGGTCCTGTTTCGGCTCAAAGACGATCCCTATTGATTTTGGAAAAAATCGGTTCAGATTTAGATATAGCTGCCATATATATTTTTCACCGATCTGGTCATAATTGGCGTGTATAGCAACCGATCTTCCTCAAATTCCGTACATCCGAACATTTTATGAGTCTCGAAAAGCTTGCAAAATATCGGCAAAATCGGTTCAGATTTAGATATAGCTCCCATATATAGCTTTTGCCCGATTTACACTCATTTGCCCACAGAGGCCAATTTTTTGCTCCTATTTAGTTGAAATTTTGCACAGGGAGTAGAATTAGCATTGTAGCTATGCGTGCCAAATTTGGTTGAAATCGGTTCAGATTTAGATATAGCTCCCATATATATGTTTTTCTGATTTCGACAAAAATGGTCAAAATACCAACATTTTCCTTGTAAAATCGCCACTGCTTAGTCGAAAAGTTGTAAAAATGACTCTAATTTTCCTAAACTTCTAATACATATATATCGAGCGATAAATCATAAATAAACTTGTTCGAAGTTTCCTTAAAATTGCTTCAGATTTAAACGTTTCCCATATTTATACCCTTCACCACTACTGTGGTACAGGGTATAATAAGTTTGTGCATTTGTATGTAACGCCAAGAAGGAGTAATCATAGACCAACCTTTTAGTATACGGATCGGCTTAGAATTAAATTCTGAGTTGATTTAGCGATGTCCGTCTGTCTGTCTGTCTGTCTGTCTGTCTGTCTGTCTGTCTGTCCGTCTGTCTGTCTGTTGATGTATTTTTGTGTGCAAAGTACAGCTCGCAGTTTTAGTCCGATTGTCCTAAAATTTGGTATAGGGTCCTGTTTCGGCTCAAAGACGATCCCTATTGATTTTGGAAAAAATCGGTTCAGATTTAGATATAGCTGCCATATATATTTTTCACCGATCTGGTCATAATTGGCGTGTATATCAACCGATCTTCATCAAATTCCGTACATCTTAATATTTTATGGGTCTCGAAAAACTTGCAAAATATCAGCCAAATCGGTTCAGATTTAGATATAGCTCCCATATATAGCTTTCGGCCGATTTACACTCATTTGCCCACAGAGGCCAATTTTTAACTCCGATTTAGTTGAAATTTTGCACAGGGAGTAGAACTAGCATTGTAACAATGCGTGCCAAATTTGGTTGAAATCGGTTCAGATTTGGATATATCTCTCATATATAGCTTTCGCCCGATTTACACTCATATGACCACAGAGGCAAATTTTTAACTCCGATTTAGTTGAAATTTTGCACAGGGAGTAGAATTAGCATTGTAACTATGCGTGCCAAATTTGGGTGAAATCGGTTCAGATTTGGATATATCTCCCATATATAGCTTTCGCCCCATTTACACTCATATGACCACAGAGGGCAATTTTTAACTCCGATTTAGTTGATATTTTGCACAGGGAGTAGAATTAGCATTGTAGCTATGCGTGCCAAATTTGGTTGAAATCGGTTCAGATTTAGATATATCTCCCATATATAGGTTAGGTTAGGTTATGTGGCCGCCCGATGTATCAGGCTCACTTAGACTATTCAGTCCATTGTGATACCACAGTGGTGAACTTCTCTCTTATCACTGAGTGCTGCCCGATTCCATGTTAAGCTCAATGACAAGGGACCTCCTTTTTATAGCCGAGTCCGAACGGCGTTCCACATTCCAGTGAAACCACTTAGAGAAGCTTTGAAACCCTCAGAAATGTCACCAGCATTACTGAGGTGGGATAATCCACCGCTGAAAAACTTTTTGGTGTTCGGTCGTAGCAGGAATCGAACCCACGACCTTGTGTTTGCAAGGCGGGCATGCTAACCATTGCACCGCGGTGGCTCCCTATCTCCCATATATAGCTTTCGCCCGATTTACCCTCATATGACCACAGAGGCCAATTTTTAACTCCGATTTAGTTGAAATTTTGCACAGAGAGTAGAATTAGCATTGTAACTATGCGTGCCAAATTTGGTTGAAATTGGTTCAGATTTAGATATAGCTCCCATATATATGTTTTTCTGATTTCGACAAAAATGGTCAAAATACCAACAATTTCCTTGTAAAATCGCCACTGCTTAGTCGAAAAGTTGTAAAAATGACTCTAATTTTCCTAAACTTCTAATACATATATATCGAGCGATAAATCATAAATAAACTTTTGCGAAATTTCCTTAAAATTGCTTCAGATTTATATGTTTCCCCTATTTTTTTACTAACACTGTGTTCCACCCTAGTGCATTAGCCGACTTAAATTTTAAGTCTATAGATTTTGTAGAAGTCTATCAAATTCTGTCCAGATCGAGTGATATTTAAATGTATGTATTTGGGACAAACCGTTATATATAGCCCCCAACACATTTGACAGATGTGATATGGTATCGAAAATTTAGATCTACAAAGTGGTGCAGGGTATAATATAGTCGGCACCGCCCGACTTTAGACTTTCCTTACTGGTTTTATTCAATTTTATGAAATAAAACATTAGTTGAACCTATAAGTTCAGTCTATAAAGTTTTAGCTAGGGGGGGCTATACCCCCCCCTAAGAAACGTGTCTTTTTACGTATAGCCTATACGTAAAAATGAACCGATATGGTCCATTTGCAATACCATCCGACCTACATCAATAATAACTCGTTGCGCCAATTTTCAATTGGATAGTGTGTTTCATTCGGAAGTTAGCGTGATTTCAACAGACGGACGGACGGGCCGACAGGCTTAGATCGACTCAGACTTTCACCACAACCCAGAATATATATACTTTATGAGGTATTAGAGCAATATTTCGATGTGTTACAAACGGAATGGCAAAGTATTAGCTGGTGGAGGGTATAAAATCCGAATCACAAGTCACCGAATCAAAACCATGTGAAATGTTGTAGATTACAAATGGAAATACGATGAAAATGTTCGTATTGCTTTGCAACATGTTTGACCCTAAACTATGGAATTTATACGATATTTCAAAAATGAGCGATTTCGACCCACTTTATATATTTATACTCTTTGCTTATTATACCCCATACCACAGTATTGGTGCTAAGGCTGCAAAAATAAAACAATGCTGAAACATATCCTCCCAAACGAATTAGAGAATGAAATCAATTTGTAAATATTTCCATAACCCTACATTAAATGCCCAAGCACCAATAAAACTTTATTCAACAATTTCCCAAACATTCACTCAGTTGTATGATCACTGTAATCTCATTTTCTAAGCAGCACATCCTTTGACTGAAAACTAATCTTTAACACACACACACACACATTGGGAAAGCCAAAGGTGTGCATTTTCAAAGTTTCTCGAGTTATTGCAATGCACCTTTAACTCGTAGATTTGCATTTTCAATGTTTCCAGAGCTGCTGCAATCTTCTTTTAAAAGCCATTTATAGTGATTATGCGTACATTAACGTTTATTAATTTTATGATTTCTTAAATAGCTTTCCACTATCTACTGTGAACATGACCTGGCTTTGAAAACAGAAATCATCATACAATAAATACGAGATGTAGTATGGCAAGTTGAGGTGTATAATGGGTATGCACATTTATTTTGGCCAAATTTTCAATGTTCAATCCACATCAGCACACGGATCCCATTGTACGTGGACAAAAAAGTTTATTTACATAAGTTCCGGTGTATACAGTGAAAAAAAGCATTTACGTGCTATTAACGATTACGCAACCTAAATTTTAGGATGCACAATTTACACAATATTAAGGACAAATTTCTTAAAAATAATGAAGTTTTAATTAAAACAAAGTTTTTAATCGTTGTTTCAAAAATTTTTCCTATTAAATTTAGGACGCAAATTTTGGAAATTTATGTCCAGCCGTTGAAGTCGTATGTCTTTGAACTAAGACCAATTTTCCTTAAGGAAGGAAACACATTTTTATACCCTCCACCATAGAAAGGGGGGTATATTAACTTTGTCATTCCGTTTGTAACACATCGAAATATCGCTCTAAGACCCCATAAAGTATATATATTTTGGGTCGTGGAGAAATTCTGAGTCGATCTAAACATATCCGTCTGTCCGTCTGTTGAAATCACGCTAACTTCCTAACGAAACAAGCTATCGACTTGAAACTTGGCACAAGTACTTGTTATTGATGTAGGTCGGATGGTATTGCAAATGGGCCATATCGGTCCACTTTTACGTATAGCCCCCATATAAACGGACCCACAAATTTGGCTTGCAGGCCCTCTAAGAGAAGCAAATTTCATCCGATCCGGCTGAAATTTGGTACATGGTGTAAGCATATGGTCTTCAACAACCATGCAAAAATTGGTCCACATCGGTCCATAATTATATATAGCCCCCATATAAACCGATCCCCAGATTTGGCTTGCGGACCCTCTAAGAGAAGCAAATTTCATCCGATCCGGCTGAAATTTGGTACATAGTGTAAGTATATGGTCTTCAACAACCGTGCAAAAATTGGTCCACATCGGTCCATAATTATATATAGCCCCCATATAAACCGATCCCCAGATTTGGTTTGCGGAGCCTCTAAGAGTAGCATATTTCATCCGATCTGGCTGAAATTTGGTACATAGTGTAAGTATATGGTCTCTAACAACCATGCAAAAATTGGTCCATATCGGTCCATAATTATATATAGCCCCCATATAAACCGATCCCTAGATATGGTTTGCGGATCCTCTAAGAGAAGCAAATTTCATCCGATCCGGCTAAAATTTGGTACATGCACTGAAAAAACAGTGAACCCTTTTCCATTGCAAAATGAACTAAACTGTAGTAATATTGACCATGATTTAGCCCTTAAGATTTTTTTCAACTTGTCTAGTTTATAATTCTCTTAAATTTTAGTTAATCTATAACATTGTATTTTAGTTCATTTTTACAACACCATAAGATTTATATACCCCTACCAAGTTAAAACGTCAGTATTATTTTGGTTTACCTGCTTATTTTTTGGGAAACCCGATAATAAAAAGTGGTTAACAGTCTCTTTAAAATGTCGACGACTAAACTATTTTTAAATCAATCATTCCACAGTACAGAGAAATTAAATAATTAAAGGAACAACAACCCGTTTTACTATTATGGAAATTTCATTACATTAAAATTCAACTTTCTTTAAGCAAAAGTACTTTATTATAAAAACTTATGATGAGAGTTCTTCATACAATGTTTTTGTGAATAAAAATTATGACCACGTGGAACAAGAAAGTAGTTTATTTTAACTGGCTATTTGGACATTTTGACCTTTCCTTAGTTTTTTATTCATCGTTAGTATATTCGCATATCTTGCTGAAAAAAATGGAAAGGAATAATGAAAATTGTTAAAAATGAACATGTAATAAAATATAATTTTTAATCTCTTTAAATTAGCTTGTAACTTACCATATTTGGGGGCATTTTATTAAATGGTGTAAGGAATTCAACTTTTCTTAGATAAACGTACCTCATAAAGTTTGTACCTGAAACAATTAGAGAAATATTGAATTAAGTAATATATTAACTCATAAAACTGTGTTGTTATCGATGTGAAGGACATAATACAATAAATATTCTTGTCAAAAGAAAGCCAAAGTTTTAATATAAAACTTACCAATTCTCTATCAAATTGTACGCTGAGGTTAAAAAGTTATCGAAATTCATTTGGGGATACTCTGAAATTAAATATTTATTTTTTACATTAAATTGGTTTCCAAAAAATCTAATTAAAGAAATAATATGCATAAAAAACTAAATATTCTGGTTAAAAGAAAGTTAAAGAAAGCTTACCAATTCATAAAAATGTTTCCAAATTGTTATTCTGAAATTAAATATTTGTTTTCTACAATAAAAATATTAAATTGGTTTCCAAAAATATTTGATTAATGTAATACTAAAATAAGGTATTAAAAACATGTAATTTTGATAATAAAAAGGTCATAAAAATTTAAATATTCTAGTGAAAAGAAAGCCAAATTTTAAAAGAAAACTTACCACTTCTCTATTAAATTATACGCTGAGGAGGAATATAAAAATATGCCCGAATCCATCTTGGGGTTGCTCTGAAATTAAATATTTTTTTTACAACAAAGAAAAACGTTAAACTAGTTTCAAAAAAAAAAAAAAAAAAAAATAATAATAATAATAATAATTAGCAAATAATGATATAAATAAAAAAATATCCTTTTTAAAAGAAAACCACATTTTAAAAAGAATACTTACCAATTTATGATTAAACTATATGCTGAGGTGTAACAAAAATTTTCCAAAAATATTTGATTAAAGTAATACTAAAATAAGGTATTAAAAACCAGTGATTTTTGACAATAAAAATGTCATTTAAACGTAAATATTCTAGTGAGAAGAAAGCCAATTCTTAAAAGAAAACTTACCACTTCTCTATTAAATTATACGCTAAGGAGAAATATAAAAATTTGCCCGAATCCATCTGGGGTTGCCCTTAACTTAGATATTTTTTTACAACAAAGAAAAACATGAAACTTGTTAAAAAAAAATAATAATAATAATTAGCAAATAATAATATACATAAAGAATATTATTTTTTAAAAGAAAACCACATTGAAAAAGAACTCTTACCTATTTATCATTAAAATACGCTAAGGTGTAACAAACAATTTTCCAAATTCATCTGGAGTTACTCTGAAATTGAATATTTATATTTTACATTAAATAATAAAAATTAAATTAGATAAAACAATTTCAATATACTTTCCATTTCAGCATTTTTTCCTAAATATTGAACATTCTTAATAACTTTTTTCTAAGCTACCGATCATCACTTCGCCATCGTACATCTCATCGCTAAAATATTAATAACTTTCATTTCAAAGTTTTAATAAACAAACACCAATATATGTCTAAAAAAAAACCAAAATATTCCATACCTTTATATTCCCTTGTTACATACTTGCTAAAAAGATGCAACAACCCACGCCAACGCCAACTATACAACTGAAGCATGCCAAACAAAACCAAGCAAAACCAAAACATTCCTACAACAACAAAAACACATGTGCCTTCATTGAAAACAACACCTCATCCAGACAAATAAACCATTCGCGAATAATAAACACACACACACAAACCACTGAAAGAACAAAAACAACCCCACGCTCAGATATACACAACATCCCCATCACTAGCTACCATTTCTCATTATTGCATTGCATGCTCTCACTCTCAAAAAATTTCAAGTAACATCATCTTTACATTAAACATATTCCACTTTGCCGAGAAAGATCTCTGCACTATGCATTAGTTCATCGCATCTGTCCACAATTTACTCTAAAAACAATACTCTTAAATGCATATCAGTATAAGAACGATGAAACGTTTAACTTAAAATTAGCGAAAACTTCATGAAATGATATCTACCCATTTTTGACGAAAATGTCTATAAATTTAATTACATGTGAACTAAAAATATTTCATTGGGAAATTTTTTACCAACAATTATTAACTATAGGAATTGTCAGTAAGAAATTGCTATCCACTTTCAAGTTCATTTTTCGTAAAAAAATATTTTCTCATACAAAAAAATCTTATGGTAAATTGCACTTATTATTTAGAAAATACTTTACATTTTACAAGTAGTTTTATAGCATGACAAACGAATTTTTAACTACCCGTTAAGAATTTTTTTAAGGAAATTTCCATCGTATTTTGTAGGCCATGAACTAAACGATTGCTACTTAGAATTTGTAAAATTTCCTTTCGAGTAGTTAATTTTCGTTGGAGATACGAAAAATGAACTAAAATTCTGGAAAATTCTTGTAATAAATTATTGTAAAAATCTTCTTAAATTTACGAGACACTTTTTTTTTCTGTGTGGTATTAGTATATGGTCTCTAATAACCATGCAAAAATTGGTATATATCGATCCATTATTATATATAGCCCCCATATAAACCGATCCCCAGGAACCTCTTGGAAAAGCAAAATTCATCCGATTCGGTTGAAATTTGGTACGTGGTGTTAGTATATGGTATCTAACAACAATGCAAAAATTGGTCCATATCGGTCCATAATTATATATAGCCCCCATATAAACCGTTCCCAAGATTTGGTTTGCGGATCGTTTAAGAGAAGAAAATTTCATCCGATACGATTGAAATTTGGTACGTGGTGTTAGTATATGGGCTCTAGTAACCATGCAAAAATTGGTCCATATCGGTCCATAATTATATATAGCCCCCATATAAACCGATCCCTAGATTTGGTTTGCGGATCCTCTAAGAGAAGCAAATTTCATCCGATTCGGTTGAAATTTGGTACGTGGTGTTAGTATATGGTCTCTAATAACCATGCAAAGATTGGTCCATATCGGTCCATAATTATATATAGCCCCCATATAAACCGATCCCCAGGAACCTCTTGGAGGAGCAAAATTCATCCGATCCGGTTGAAATTTGGAACGTGCTGTTAGTATATGGCCGCTAATAACCATGCCAAATTTGGTACATATCGGTCTATAGTTATATATAGCCGATCCCCAATCACACAAAAATTGGTCCATATCGGTTCATAACATGGTTGCCGCTCGAGCCAAAAATAAACTATAAAAATGTTATTTCTTTAGAAAATTTTGTCAAAATTTTATTTCTATAGAAACTTTTGTCAAAATTTTATTCCTATAGAACATTTTGTCCAAATTTTATTTCTATAGAAAATTTTGGCAACTTTTCCTCTGTTGGTTAAGCTACACTTGTAGTTTAGTCAATGCATGGCTTTAAGCTGAGATCAAAAAGAACAATAACGATTGAAGAGAAGCCAACAATAACAAACAAAACGAATGAAGATAGAGGAAGCACGCTCAAAAACAAACCCAGCCAACTAAATACAAATCGATGATTTGAGTTTGGCAAAGGAAAAAAGATATGCTTGCAAATTTGTTTAGGCAGTAGCCGACTATTAAACCCTTTTTCGGAAGGTTCAAGTGTATTTCACTTTGGGTTGAGTGAATTACCCAAATTTATTCTGATAATTGGTTGATAGTTTTGCTGCAAGTAGAGGATGCTGATGAGGAATGTGGTAATTCCGAAACAGCTGTACATCCAACCATCTTGCAGTCTATAGGGCTTTGCCCAAATAAATTTGACAAGCATACTTTTCCTCTGTTGGTTAAGCTACACTTGTAGTTTAGTCAATGCATGGCTTTAAGCTGAGATCAAAAGCAACAATAACGATTGAAGAGAAGAAAATGTTTTCAAAATTTTAATTCTATTGGAAATTTTGTCAAAACTTTATTTCTATAGAAAATTGTGTCAAAATTTTATTTCTATAGAAAATTTTGTCAAAATTTTATTTCTATACAAAATTTTGTCAAAATTTTATTTCTGTAGAAAATTTTGTCAAAATTTTATTTCTATAGAAAATTTTGTCAAAATTTTATTTCTATAGAAAATTTTGTCAAAATTTTATTTCTATAGAAAATTTTGTCCAAATTTTTCTTCTATAGAAAATGTTGTCAAAATTTTATTTTGTCAAAATTTTATTTCTATAGAAAATTTTGTCAAAATTTTATTTCTGTAGAAAATTTTATCAAAATTTTATTTCTATAGAAAAATTTGTCCAAATTTTATTTCTATAGAAAAATTTGTCCAAATTTTACTTCTATAGAAAATTTTGTCCAAATTTTACTTCTATAGAAAATGTTGTCAAAATTTTATTTCTATAGAAAATTTTGTCAAACTTAATTATACACGTATTTAATCGGCCTTTTTTAGTTTAATATATACCACGTATGGACTACCTTGCAATTTCGAAGACGGTGTTAGGAAGTTTTAAGATACCTTGCCATCGGCAAGTGTTAGCGCAATCCAAGTAATTCGATTGTGGATGACAGTCTTCAGTAGAAGTTTCTACGCAATCCATGGTGGAAGGTACATAAGCTTCGGCCTGGCCGAACTTACGGCCGTATATATTTGTTGATTTAAAGAAATCATCCTTAAATTAATTTATATATTGAATCTTTAGATTTAATATAAAAACGTTTGTTTTATACCGGGAAAAGAGAGTTAGAATTTGATTAATAAGATCTGTGTCTTAATTTTGATTTTATTGATCCTAGATTTGAATCGCTGAAAATGTCTTTATTTTAATGAGGTCGCATCTTTGGCTCGGAACTAATATCAAAATCCTTAAAGGCATGTCAAAATTGTTGGATCTAAGTAAACAATTTGTTAGTGTGTACACACTGAAAAAAATATTTACGGGATATTACAGATTACTCAACCTCAATTTAAGGATGCGAAATTTGCAAAATATTAAGGACAAATTTTTTTAAAATAATGGAGTTTTAATTAAAATAAAATTTATAATCTTTGCTTCAAAAATTTTTTTTTATTAAATTTAGGACACACATTTCGTAAATTTGCTAATTTTCCTTAAGGTAAAGAAACACATTTTTCATGTAAAGAAATTATCCTTAAATTAACTAAAATATTGAAACTTTAAATTTAAGATAAAAACTCTTCAAATATAGGCTAACACGTATTTTGAGGATTTAGCGTCTTTGAGGATTTAGCGTCTTTTTATACCCTCCACCATAGGATGGGGGGTATATTAACTTTGTCATTCCGTTTGTAACACATCGAAATATTGCTCTAAGACCCCATAAAGTATACATATTCTGGGTCGTGGTGAAATTCTGAGTCGATCTGTGCATGTCTGTCCGTCCGTCTGTTGAAATCACGCTAACTTCCGAACGAAACAAGCTATCGACTTGAAACTTGGCACAAGTAGTTGTTATTGATGTAGGTCGGATGGTATTGCAAATGGGCCATATCGGTGCACTTTTACGTATAGCCCCCATATAAACGGACCCCCAAATTTGGCTTGCGAGGCCTCTAAAAGAAGCAAATTTCATCCGATCCGGCTGAAATTTGGTACATGGTGTTAGTATATGGTCTCTAACAACCGTGCAAAAATTGGTTCACATCGGTCCATAATTATATATAGCCCCCATATAAACCGATCCCCCGATTTGGCTTGCAGAGCCTCTAAGAGAAACAATTTTCATCCGATGCGGCTGAAATTTGGTACATAGTGTTAGTATATGGTCTCTAACAACCATGCAAAAACTGGTCCATATCGGTCCATAATTATATATAGCCCCCATATAAACCGATCCCCCTATTAGGCTTGCGGAGCCTCTAAGAGAAGCAAAATTCATCCGATCCGGCTGAAATTTGGTACATGGTGTTAGTATATGGTCTCTAATAACCATGCAAAAATTGGTTCACATCGGTCCATAATTATATATAGCCCCCATATAAACCGATCCCCCTATTAGGCTTGCGGAGCCTCTAAGAGAAGCAAAATTCATCCGATCCGGCTGAAATTTGGTACATGGTGTTAGTATATGGTCTCTAACAACCATGCAAAAATTGGTCATTATCGGTCCATAATTATATATAGCCTCCATATAAACCTATCACCAGATTTTACCTCCGGAGCCGTTGAAATTTGGTACGTGATGTTAATATATGGCCTCAAACACCCATGCAAAAGTTAGTCGATATCGGTCCATAATTATATATAGGCCCCATATAAACCGATCCCCAGATTTGACCTCCGGAGCACCTTGGAAGAGCAAAATTCTTCCCATTCGGTTGAAATTTGATACGTGATGTTAGTATAGGGTATCCAACAACCATGCAGGAATTGGTTCCTATCAGTCCATAATAATATATAGCGCCCATCTAAACCGATCCCCAAATTTGACCTCCGGTGCCTTTTGGAGGCGCAAAATTCATCCGATCTGGTTGAAATTTGGTACGTGGTGGTAGTGTATGATATTTAAGTCTTTAGTCTTTCGTAGAAGTTTCTACGCAATCCATGGTGGAGGGTACATAAGATTCGGCCTGGCCGAACTTACGGCCGTATATACTTGTTTGGAACTAAGAAAACATTTTTTACTTTGAAGTATCCGTTATAATTTGGATTTTTAAACTGGCATTTGTTTGTACGTGAGTACCTTTATTAATAAACCGCGAAAAGGGAATGAAAATTTGATAAATGAGATCTGTATCCTAATTTTAATTTTATTGGTCCTACATTTAAAGCCAGATAGATTGCTAAAAAATCTTTGGCTCGGAATCAATACCAAAATCCTTAAGGGAAGGTCAAAATCTTTGTATCCAAGTAAACTTTTTTTGAGTGCATTTATAGGCTGACTGGTATGTAATACAAGAAAGTAAGGCGCAATATTTATTTCATTACAAGAAAATATACACTCACCCTGAAAAAAAAACATGCCCGGTTCCAAAGATTTTGTCTTTACTTTAACAATTTTGGTATTGATTACGAGCCAAAGAAGCGGATAATTCAAGTAATGCTAACCATTGGGAGCCACCGTGGTGCAATGGTTAGCATGCCCGCCTTGCATACACAAGGTCGTGGGTTCGATTTCTGCTTCGACCAAACACCAAATAAAGTTTTGCAGCGGTGGATTATCCCACCTCAGTAATGCTGGTGACATTTCTAAGGGCTTCAAAGCTTCTCTTAGTGGTTTAACTGCAATGTGGAACGGCTTTCGGACTCGGCTATAAAAAGGAGGTCGCTTGTCATTGAGCTTAACATGGAATGGGGCAGCACTCAGTGATAAGAGAGAAGTTCACCAATGTGGTATCACAATGGACTGAACAGTCTAAGTGAGCCTGATACATCAGGCTGCCACCTAACCTAACCCAGTCGACCCAGAAAGAGAGCGACAAAGAAAATAGAAAATGAAATTTTTTGTTCGGTTAAGGGTCGCATTTATATATCCACTTGTTGTTTATTTACATCATTTGGGTCTTCAAAGAATATATGCTTAGGATGAAACATAACATGTTTCCATGGTACAAAAAATTGTGAAAATGTATATTTGAGCTTGAAGCATAACATATTTGGGAGTATATGTTATAGAGCCGATTTTTTGAGGATGTATGCGTAAAATTTTGATGGTCGTCGAAATTCACCGTGAAGGTAATTGTTATCCAATATAAGTTTCTGGTAGGTACATTTTCATAACTATATGTAAATCAAAGTTATAGTTCCCTAATAACTTCATTGTAGTATATATATACTGCCAGCCCTTTGCTTTTGCACTATTCTCCAACGTTCAATAAACAGCAGATGCATGCAATGTGTCTGCCTGTCGCCGCAATGAATGACGATGTTAAAACCACAATGCAATTTTGTTGCTTAACTTAATTGTTGCTGCTCGCTGCTCATTCGCCTCGTTCTCGTTTTCGTTTAAATTGTTCACAACATTCGGTTGGAATGCATGTTTACACCATGCCAATGAGAATTGGAAATACCCACTACCATAGAATGAGGGTATAATAAGTGTGCCATTTCGTTTGTAACACATCGGAATCAAAAAGACTTTCGACCATAACATAAATTGCTTTATAATTCCATACCCACTGATATTTTTCCGATCTATTTTCTTTTAATTTTGTCATGAAATTAAATTAAGTTTTTAATATTACTAATAACAAAAATAAAAGACTATCACGCTAGAACGTGTAAACCTCCCGAATATGGCTATGTTTTGTTCTGAAATTCGCTGAAGTTCGCTATCGTGAACACTATCGCTAACGTGAACTCTCCGCGAGTGCACTGTACACACAAAGAAAATTTCATTAAAAATTTTTTCTACGAATGAATGTCTAAGGTGAAACATAATATGTTGGAACAAAACAAACAATATTTTGTTTGGGCTAATTCTTAGATCACTCTGATCAAGAATATATCATACATAAATTATAACAGGTTGGCCCTTCAAGAGCGAAACAACGATTATAATGACCTTCCAATTTTTTGATACCATTTTGGTAGTACTCCTTCGGTTTTGCCTCAAAATAGGCCTCAGTTTCGGCGATCACCTATTCATTGCAGCCAAATTTTTTCCCTGCGAGCTCCTTTTGAAGTCTGAGATCAAGAAAAAGTCACTGGGGGCCAGATCTGGAGAATACGGTGGGTGGGGAAGCAATTCGAAGCCCAATTCATGAATTTTTGCCGTAGTTCTCAATGACTTGTGGTACGGTGCGTTGTCTTGGTGGAACAACACTTTTTTCTTCTTCATATGGGGCCGTTTTGCCGCGATTTCGACCTTCAAACGCTCCAATAACGCCATATAATAGTCACAGTTTTGATGGTTTTTCCCTTCTCAAGATAATCGATAAAAATTATTCCATGCGCATCCCAAAAAACAGAGGCCATTACTTTGCCAGCGGAATTTTGAGTCTTTCCACGCTTCACCGGTCGCTGTCCACTCAGCCGACTGTCGATTGGACTCAGGAATTTAGTGATGGAGCCATGTTTCATCCATTGTCACATATCGACGGAAAAACTCGGGTGTATTACGAGTTAACAGCGGCAAACACCGCTCAGAATCATCAACACGTTGTTGTTTTTGGTCAAATGTGAGCTCGCGCGGCACCCATTTTGCACAGAGCTTCCGCATATCCAAATATTGATCAATGATATGACCAACACGTTCCTTTGATATCTTAAAGGCCTCTGCTATCTCGATCAGCTTCATTTTTTTTTTGATGTTTTCGTCGGTAACCACCTCTTTCGGGCGTCCACTGCGTTCACCGTCCTCCATTCTCATTTCACCACGCTTGAATTTTGCATACCAATCAATTATTGTTGATTTCCCTGGGGTAGAGTCCGGAAACTCATTATGAAGCCAAGTTTTTGCTTCCACCGTATTTTTCCCTTCAGAAAACAGTATTTTATCAAAACACGAAATTTCTTTTTTTTAAATTTTTTTCACAATAACAAAAGTTGTTTCACAAAAGACGCTCTATCTCACAAACTAATTGACTTACAGACGTCAAATTTTGACACGAATCATTTGAAGGTTGGTACTATACAAAAATAATATGCATTTAATACTAGCGACGCCATCTATGTGTCAGACCGGGGACTTATCATCCAACCTCTTAGGTTAGGTTAGGTGGCAGCCCGATATATCAGGCTCACTTAGACTATTCAGTCCATTGTGATACCACATTGGTGAACTTCTCTCTTATCACTGAGTGCTGCCCGATTCCATGTTAAGCTCAATGACAAGGGACCTCCTGTTTTTATAGCCGAGTCCGAACGGCGTTCCGCATTGCAATGAAATCACTTAGAGAAGTTTTGAAACCCTCAGAAATGTCACCAGCATTACTGAGGTGGGATAATCCACCGCTGAAAAACTTTTTGGTGTTCGGTCGTAGCAGAAATCGAACCCACGACCTTGTGTATGCAAGGCGGGCATGCTAATCATTACACCACGGTGGCTGCCTATTGGAGGGTAACATACATAAGATTCGGCATGGCCGAATTTACGGCCGTATATATTTGTTTTTCTTTACTGTTAGTAAATGTTTTTCTTCTAAATATGAGAAGTTGTAATTTCATGAATTTTATAAATTTTCCTAGATTAAACAAAGCTTTGTGGAAATCTCACAATGTTGAGTACAACTTAGTTCACTTTTTATTTGATTAAAAATATACAGAATTTGAAAAACATTATTTCGTCCGATATTCTTAAACAATTAAGTGAGAGCTTTAATATTTATCTTGAAGTCAAACCAAAATGTTTCTTACCAATTCAGAACTAAACAATGTATTCGTAAGTGTAAATTTTCAATTTAACTTCGTTTACCTTACTATTTGAACCGATCTTCTTGTACTGAAAAAAAGCATGCCCGGTTCCAAAGATTCTGTCTTTAATTTAAAAATTTTGGTATTGATTCCGAGTCAAAGAAGCAGAGAATACAAGTAAGGATACTTTTAAGACACAATTGTCTTTTAAATTTGGGTTTTGTGTTCTTGCTTCTAGGAAGCAAACGACAACTTTATTTTCCAAATTCAGACTCGACTTCCAGTAGAAATTATGATATGTTTCAAGTAAAAAACGTCTTTAAAATAAAGTGTTGAAAAACATGTCTTATATTTGAACGATTTTGTGCTTTGTAGTCAAGATGCAAAAAAGTTAACAAATTTGAAGACAATTTCATTAAATTTAAAGAATTTTTCTGAATTATTAAAGTCAAGTTGACTTAGACCAAACATATTTTCTTTCATGTTATGATACCCATTTCTAAGTGAAATCACTTAATTATAAGGACAATACGACTTCATTGAAAAGTTTATCGACTTTTGGACAAGGAAAAAAACTTTATATTAGAGAAATGCGTCTTCTATGCTAAACAAAATTTGCATTCTTATTTTAAAGACATGAAATCTTTGAACTCACGACAATATATTTTTCAGTGTGAGAGAGTTTGTTTCATCTTATCTTCCCGAAATTTCATATATTATCATGCTATCCGTTTATGAGATAGTTGGTGGTGGGTATATAAGATTCGGTTTAGTCTTATATACTTGATATACTTTTTTTTTTTTTGCATATATGTATGCTTCTGTTTGTCTTCTTCTATAATGCTTCCTTCCGTCTTTTAAATTTCTTGGCAATTGTTTGAGTGGTTTTGGTATAGTTGTAGACATTCTCCCTTTTTCGATGTTGTTGTTGTTAATGCCAAAGTTTGCTGTGTTTTACATTTATGTAAAATTTGCCGGGTTATTTGATTTTACTTAATGTATGTTTTTGTGGGAAAGGTTTCGAATAATCATATTTGGAATTGTATTCAATATTGAAAAACAACAAACTTGAGTGTTACCATAATTATTATGTGATCCGCTATAGGATGTATATTGGTCTCAGTCCCCATATAGTATATTCTGGGTAATGGTGAAATTACTAGTCGATCTTGCGATGTCCGTCCGTCTGTTGAAATCACTCTAACTTCCGATATATCCGATATCCAGATTTGAATTCTACAGCATGGAGAATAGACAAGTTTCATCCGATTCTATTAAAAACTGTCATCCATAAACGAATTACTCGGGTTGTGTTAACACCTGCACTGAAAAAAAGCATGCCCGGTTCCAAAGATTTTGTCTTTACATTAATGATTTTGGTATTGATTTCGAGCCAAAGAAGCGGAGAATTGAAGTAGAATACTTTTAAGACAGAATTATCTTTTAAATCAGTTTCAGTTCAGTTTTGCGTACTAGATTCTAGGTAGAAAATTATAATTTTTTAGTTTTTTTTTCTGTTTTTTTCTTGATGTGCAATTAAAGTCCTTTAAAAGCGTAAAGTAGAAATTTTGCTATGTCTCAAGTAAAAATCGTCTTTAAAATAAAATGTCGAAAAAGTCTCCTATTTTTAAACGCTTTTTTGCTTAGCTGTCAAGATGCAAAAAGACGAAAAATTTAAAGACAATTTCTTTAATTTTGAAGAATTTTTCGTAATTATTAAAGACAAGTTGACCTTAGTCAAACAAAATTTTCTTTCATTTTAAGATACCCATTTTCAATTTGAATCATTTAATTATAAAGAACAAGTATATATGGCCGTAAGTTCGGCCAGGCCGAATCTTATGTACCCTCCATCATGGTTAGCGTAGAAACTTCTCCGAAAGACTGTCATCCACAATCGAATTACTTGGGTTATGGTATCTTAAATCGTTTTCTAAATTGTGAGTTAGTCCATGCGTGGTATATATTAGACAAAAAAGGTATGTGTAGGTAAGTCGACAAATAATTACGAATCGATATGGACTTTTGCACGGTACATAGGGAGCCAGAATTGAAATATGGGGGTCGCGTATATGGGGGCTATATAGAATTATGGACTTGATATGGACCAATTTTTGTGTGATTGGGGATCGATTTATCTGAGGGCTATATAACATATAACTATAGACCGATATGGACCTTGTTAAGCATGGGTGCTAACGGCCATATACTAGCACAATGTACCAAATTTCAACTGACTCGAATGAAATTTGCTCCTCCAAGAGGCTCCAAAACTAAATCTCGGGATCGGTTTATATGGGGGCTATATATGATTATGGATTGATATGGACCACTTTTGGCATGGTTGTTAAATATCATATACTACCACCACGTACCAAATTTCCACCAGATCGGATGAATTTTGCTTCTTCAAAATTCACCGGAGGTCAAATCTGGGGATCGGTTTCTATGGGGGTTATATATAATTATGGACTGATATGAACCAATTCCTGCATGATTGTTGGATACCATATATTAACATCACGTACCAAATTTCAACCGAATCAGATGAATTTTGCTCTTCCAAGGCGTTCCGGAGGTCAAATCTGGGGATTTGTTTATACACGCGGAGAAGGAATATGATCACCTCAAACATGTTTCAAGAGCAAAATGTTATTTTTGTATGGTGACCATGTAACATGTTTGTCACTAAAATGTTATTTTCTCGTCAAATATAACCTGCTTGCCGAAATCAGATACATGATTTCCGAGCAAATGACATGGTTGCGAAAACCATGTTACATGGTCACCACCCAAAAATAACATTTTGCTCTTAAAACATGTTTGAAGTGATCATATTCCTTCTTTGGGTGTATGAGGGCTATATATATTTATGGACCGATTTCGACCAATTTTTGCATGGGTGTTTGAGGCCATATATTAACACCACGTAGCAAATATCAAGTGAATCAGATGAATTTTGATCTTCCAAGAGGCTCCGGAGGTCAAATCTGGTGATCGGTTTATATGGGGGCTATATATAATTACGGACCAATTTTTGCATGGTTGTTGAAGACCATATACTAACACCATGTACCAAATTTCAGCCGGATCGGATGAAATTTGCTTCTCTTAGAGGGTCTGCAAGCCAAATTTGTGGGTCCGTTTATATGGGGGCTATACGTAAAAGTGGACCAATATGGCCCATTTGCAATACCGTTTGACCTACATCAATAACAACTACTTGTGCCAAGTTTCAAGGCGATAGCTTGTTTCGTTCGGAAGTTAGCGTGATTTCAACAGACGGACGGACGGACATGCTCAGATCGACTCAGAATTTCACCACGACCCAGCATATATATATACTTTATGGTGTCTTAGAGCAATATTTCGATGTGTTACAAATGGAATGACAAAGTTATTATACCCCCCCATCCTATGATGGAGGGTATAAAAACGACTTTATAGACAAGTTCATCGTCTTTCGGGCAAGGAAAAAACTTTGTATCAGAGAAATGCGTTTTCTATGCTAAGCAAAAAACGCATTCGTATTTTAAGGACATTAAATCTTTGGTCTCACGAGAATATTTTTTTCAGTGTGCGTATGACAAGGCATCATCTTTTAATTATTTGCTTTACATTTTTATTAGTAGTGTTCAGCCTCCAATATTTGAGCAATTTTCCATAATCATATAGGCCGATCTCCAGTATTAGTAGAAACTGGCTTACAGTCTGTTGTAATCACGCTAGTCTTTATTAATGAGCCTATATTGTTGAAATTTTTCAGAATGGCTATAAAGGTCCAGAATTTGATATAGCCCCCATACAACCGGACCCCCTATTCGGTGTCTTGAGCATCTAAACACTCCAATTTTCATCCAATTTGCCTGAAATTCAAAATCTAGAGATATTTTGAGTGCTTAAAAAAGTATGTCGAATATGGTGTGGTTCACCAATGTGGTATTACAATGGACTGAATAGTCTAAGTGAGCCTGACACATCGGGCTGCCACCTAACCTAACCTATTCTAGAAAAACGTTACAGACAAGCGTTAGAATGCATTAAAAATCATGAAATTTTTTAAAATTTATTTATTTGTAAAAATATCACATAATTTCTTAATTCACATCCAAAACACTGAATTCGCGTCACCCCTTAAAAAGTGATGCAAATTCAGTGCAACGGCTGTTGAAATGGTGGACATTCGTCCTATGATAAGCCCATGTTAAATTCGTCGCTTCTGCGCCAATTTTGCACCACTTCCGGATCCCAAAAGAACATTTTCACTACGTTTTTTTTTTGCTGGGAGGCATATCTTTGGCTCAAACTAAATACCAAATGTACAAAATTCCTTAAGTGAAGTTCAAAATCTTTTTTGAGTGCGATTGGAATATGTATAGTCCCGAAGGCTTATTGTTATACCCGCCACCATAGGATGGGTGTCATTCCGTGTGTAACACATCGAAATATTGAAAGACCCCATAAAGTATATATATTCTGGGTCGTGGGGAAATTCTGAGTCGATCTAAGCATGTCCGTCCGTCCGTCTATTGAAATCACGCTAACTTCCGAACGAAACAAGCTATCGACTTGAAACTTGGCACAAGTAGTTGTTATTGAAATTTGGAACATGGTGTTAGTATATGGTTTCTAACAACCGTGCGAGAATTGGTCCATATCAGTCCATAACTATATATAGCCCCCATATAAACCGTTCTCCAGATTTGAACTCCGCAGCCTCTTGGAAGAGCAAAATTCATCCGATTCGGTTCAAATGTGGAACGTGGTGTTAGTATATGGTCTCTAACATCCATGCAAAAATTGGTCCACATCGGTTCACAATTATATAGCCCCCATATAAACCGATCCCCAGATTTGGCTTGCGGAGCCTCTAAGAGAAGCAAATTTCATCCGATCCGGTTGAAATTTGGAACATGGTATTAGTATATGGTCTCTAACAACCGTGCCAGAATTGGGCCATATCGGTCCATAATTATATACAGCCCCCATATAAGCCGTTCCCCAGATTTGATCCCCGGAGCCTCTTGGAGAAGCAAAATACATCGGATGCGGTTGAAATTTGCAACGTGGTTTTAGTATATGGCCGCTAATAACCATGCCAAAATTGGTCCATATAGGTCTATAGTTATATATAGCCGATCCCCAATCCCACAAAATTGCTCCATACTGGTTCATAATCATGGTTGCCACTCGAGCCAAAAATAATCTACCAAAATTTTATTTTTATAGAAAATTTTGTCAAGATTTTATTTTTATGGAAAATTTTGTCAAAATTTTATTCCCATAGAAAATTTTGTCAAATTTTATTTCTATAGAAAATGTTGGCAAAATTTTATTTCTATAGAAAATGTTGTCAAAATTTGAATTCTATAGATAATGTTGTCAAAATTTTAATTCTCTCGAAAAAATTGTCAAAATTTTATTTCTATAGAAAATTTTGTCCAAATTTTACTTCTAAAGAAAATGTTGACAAAATTTTATTTCTATAGAAACTTTTATCAAAATTTTATTTCACTAGAAAATTTTGTCAAATTTAATTATATACGTATTTAATCGGCCTTTTTTAGTTTAATATATACCACATATGGACTACCTTGCAATTTAGAACCCAAGTAATTCGAAACCCAAGTAATTCGATTGTGGATGACAATCTTCAGTAGAAGTTTCTACGCAATCCATGGTGGAGGGTACATAAGCTTCGGCCTGGCCGAACTTATGGCCGTATATACTTGTTTTTTTTTTCATTAATTTGTCAAAATTTTATTTCTATAGAAAACTTTTTCAAAATTTTATTTCTATAGACAATTTGTCAAAATCTTATTTCTATGGACAATTTTGTCAACATTTTATTTCTATACAAATTTTTGTTAAAATTATATTTCTATAGAAAATGTTGTCAACATTTGATTTCTATAGAAAATTTTGTAAAATTTTATTTCTATAGTAAATGCATGCAAAATTTTATTTCCATAGAAAATGTTGTCAACATTTTATTTTTATAGAAAATTTTGTTAACATTTTATTTCTAAAGAAAATTTTGTTAAATTGTTATTTTGTAGAAAATGTCAATATTTCATTTCTATAGAAAATAGTGAATAGCTTTATTAATATATCGTATGCAGTATGCAACTTCGACAATTTAGATCTGCATCTCAATTTTATTTATCCTAAATTTGAAGCTAGATTGATCCCAAAAAAATGTCTTTATTTTAAAGAAGGCGTCTCTTTGGCTTGAAATATATAGCAAATATACCAAATTCCTTAAATGAAGGTCAAAATCTGTCTGGACTATATATTTATTCCTGCAGACTTAGTTTTTAATTGATTTGTCACAATTTTATTTCTATAGAAAACTTTTTCAAAATTTTATTTCTATTGAAAATTTTGTCAAAATTTTATTTCTCAAAATGATATTAAAATTTTACTTATATAGACAATTTTGTAAAAATTTTATTTATATAGAAAATTTTGTCAAAATTTTATATCTATATAAAATTGTACCACTTAATTGGAGCGGAATATTTTGCAAAATCTACCAAAACATCAAAAATTCTACCAATCTACCATTTTTGGTAGAATTCTACCAACTGTGGCAACCGGTGACCCTTCCAACTAGGCATCCTTCCTCCACTATTGACTTTTGCACCATAGTCATTTAAAACTTATGTTTATGTTGTTTTCATTTGTTGCTTGTTTCTTACTGGAATACGTTGTAGTTGTTTCTCCCTAGTTTGGTATCTGGATGAATATTTACATCCTCCCAAATGCAGTGGGATGCATTCTACAAGTGTGGTGGACTTGAGTATGAAAGTAAGCTTCGTTGAATGGAAGAATTCACTTCGAAACATACAAGTGGGTGCCTCTGTACCGCACATATGGCAATACAATCCAATGTTTATGCCATTTATTTGTACGCCCGTCTTCTGTCTCTTTGTCCATGTTGTTATTGTTGGTGAAATAACTATTTGGCAGTTGTAAGTACTTCAATTTGTATTTAAATCTTTTAAGCAACTTGTATTTTTTGTTTGTTTTGCATTTAATTTGTTTACTCCTATGGAGCAGTATTTTATTTTACACCCTAATCCAAGAGATCAAAGGTATGGATTAAGAAAGCATAGAGTCTTTGAGTTTTAGCATGTTTCTTTAGAGTTTGTTTTAGGTTTCTTTATGGTTTCGTCGCTGGTATTCAAACCTTTTCTCAATGGGTTTCTTTTCTCACCAAAAGATTTGCTTTATTAATTTTTACACGTTTAGAAGAATGAACAGAATTGCAACTGCAAAGGAAAAATATAGAGATTGAAAATTTTTCTTAATACTTGAACTGTAACAGAGTTTAATTGTGAATTTGCAGAGAAGTTGAACAAGAAAAGTTCGATGTTTGTAATGAATTCACAAAGCCCCTACACCCTGTTGTAGGCTACAAAATTGTATTTGGAATAGTGTTGTAAATTTTGATTACTTTTGACTACTCGTTACTACTCGTTACTTTCGAATTGAGTACTCGTTACTACTCGTTACTTTTATAAAAAAAAAAATTAAAAAATACATTGTGGGCACTTTTTAATAATATCTTCCTCTTTTTTAAATTTAAAAACAGTATAGAAAAGCAAATTACATTATCCAGTTTTATTCTAGTGTTATAAAATGTGGTGTTGTCGATATATGGGTCTCGTTAGAAAAAGATTTTCACCAATCATTCAAATTTTTAGAGCCAATTTCGTATTCACTATTTGGTATTTTTTCGTCAGGGTATATCTAAATGGCATTGTGTATTACTGATGCTTGCAATTTGCAAACTTTTTAAATTCACCATTTCCACCATTGACAGTGGATGAAAATATTTAGCGATCATTTTTATCGTGAGACCCAATGTTGAAATTTTCCAAGGGTTTTTGAATAAGCTTGGGTACCTTCTCTGAAAACAATTGGATTGAACCAGCTGAAGTCAACGACATTATTATTCATACTATTCGCATGAGACGTGATCCATGTGATGCTTTAAATTATAGCTCCCACCTACACCCAATGCAAATTTTTTCAAATGCAAACGTTTTTAAGAAATCGGATAAATTTTTCACTTTGTTCAAAGGTGAAGCCACATATCCTTTTCGTGTTATTTTAACTGATAAAACGATTTTCGAAAACTTCAATTAATATTTTTCAAGAAGTCAAGAATTTTACTTCCAAACCGCCAACTTACTCACCGTCAGAAGAAAAAAACTGGCATTGAAGATATTGAGTACTCTTTTACTAGTAACGAGTACTCAAAAAATTAGTCAGTAACGAGTACTTGTAATCAAATACTCGTTACTTTCCCAACACTAATTTGGAATATCTATGAAATGTATCTTTGGTTAAATTTGATGAAATTTTCTCATATGAAGGAGGTATGTTTAATTTTTTTAAACTACACTGAAAACAACTATATATAAGGCCGTAAGTTCGGCCAGACCGAATCTCATGTACCCCCTACCATGAGAGTCGTTCTTGGTCGAACCGATATGAGCAAATTATTGCGCGCAGAAGTGAAGTATGGGGATCGGTTTATATGGGGGTATATATAATTATGATTGGCAACTAGTACCAAATTTTAGTGGGATCAGATAAAATTTGCTTATCCAGGACGCTCAAGAAGTAAGAACTGGGGATCGGTTTATCTCGGGACTATATATAATTATGGACCAATTTTTGCATGGTTATTATAGATAGGTTATAGGTTAGGTGGCAGCCCTATGTATCAGGCTCACTTAGACTATTCAGTCCATTGTGATACCGCATTGGTGAAATTCTCTCTTATCACTGAGTTCTGCCCGATTCCATGTTAAGCTCAATGACAAGGGACCTCATTTTTATAGCCGAGTCCGAACGACGTTCTACATTGCAGAAAAACCACTTAGAGAAGCTTTGAAACCCTCAGAAATGTCACCAGCATTACTGAGGTGGGATAATCCACCGCTAAAAACTTTTTGGTGTTAGGTCGAAGCAGGAATCGAACCCACGACCTTGTGTATGCAAGGCGGACATGCTAACCATTGCACGGTGGTTATTAGAGATCATATACACGCAAAGAAAAACAAGTATATACGGCCGTAAGTTCGGCCAGGCCGAATCTTATGTACCCTCCACCATGGATTGCGTAGGAACTTCTACTAAAGGCTGTCATCCACAATCGAATTACTTGGATTGCGATAACACTTGCCGATGGCAAGGTATCGTAAAACTTTTTAACACTGTCTTCTAAATTGTAAGTTAGTCCATAAGGGGTATATATTAAACAAAAAAAAGGCCGATTAAATACGTATATAATTCAGTTTGACAAAATTTTCTATAGAAATAAAATTTTGACAAAATTTTCTATAGAAATAAAAACTTGACAAAATTTTCTATAGAAATAAAATGTTGACAAAATTTTCTATGGAAGTAAAATGTTGACAAAATTTTCTATAGCAATAAAATTTTGACAAAATTTTCTATAAAAATAAAATGTTGACAAAATTTTCTATAGAAATAAAACGTTGACAAAATGTTCTATAGAAATAAAATGTTGACAAAATTGTCTATAGAAATAAAATGTTGACAAAATATTCTACAGAAACAAATTTTTTACAAAATTTTCTATAGAAATAAAAATTTGACAAAATTTTCTATGGAAATAAAATGTTGACAAACATTGCTATAGAAATAAACTTTTTACAAAACTTTCTATAGAAATGAAATTTTGACAAAAATTTCTATAGTAATAAAATTTGACAATTTTAACATGGCTGTTAGAGGCCATATACTAACGAAATGTACCAAATTTCAACCGCATCGGATGACTTTTGCTCCTCCAAGAGGCTCCGGAGGTCAAATCTGGGGATCGGTTTATATGGGAGCTATATATAATTATGGACCGATATGGACCAATTTTTGCATGGTTGTTAGAGACCATATACTAACACCACGTACTAAATTTCAATTGGATCGGATGAATTTTGCTCATCCAAGAGGCTCCAGAGTTCAAATCTGGGGATCGGTTTATATGGGAGCTATATATAATTATGGACCGATATGGACCAATTTTTGCATGCTTGTTAGATACCGTATACTAACATCAGGTACCCAATTTCAAACGGATCGGATGAATTTTACCCCTCCAAGAGGCTCCGGAGGTCAAATCTGGGGATCGGTTTATATGGGAGCTATATATAATTATGGACCGATATGGACCAGTTTTTGCATGGTTGTTAGAGACCATATACTAACATCACGTACCAAATTTCAATCGGGTAGGATGAAGTTTGCTCCTCCAAGAGGCTCCGGAGGTCAAATCTGGGGATCGGTTTATATGGGAGCTATATATATATATGGACCGATATGGACCAATTTTAGCATGGTTGTTAGAGACCGTATACTAACATCAGGTACCAAATTTCAACCGGATCGGATGAATTTTGCTGCTCCGGAAGGCTCCGCAAGCCAAATTTGGGGATCGGTTTATATGGTGGCTATCCGTAAACGTGGGCCGATATGGCCCATTTTCAATACCATCCGACCTACATCAATAACAACTACTTGTGCCAAGTTTCAAGTCGATAGCTAGTTTCGTTCGGAAGTTAGCGTGATTTCCACAGACAGACGGACAGCCGGACAGACGGACAGACGGACGGACGGACGGACATGCTTAGATCGACTCAGAATTTCACCACGACCCAGAATATATATACTTTATGGGGTCTTAGAGCAATATTTCGATGTGTTACAAACGGAATGACAAAGTTAATATACCCCCATCCTATGGTGGAGGGTATAAAAAAACGTTTGGAAAACGTGTACCGAAAACGTTTTTCTTTTGTTAGAGTTTTTTGAATGTCTTCCAAAATTTTAAACTTCTATCACCAAAACAATTCGTTTGTTACAAAATTTTTATTTTTTCAATAACAAAAAAAAAAATATTTTTGAACCAACAACCACAGTCCATTTCGTTTATATCAAGCACTGTTTCTGACTTTAAGTCTTTAATAAGACACATTTGACAGTTTCATAGTAAAAATTTAATATAGTAGTCTGTAATGTTGAACACCTTTTAGGAATCTTCCGAACATATCTGGAATATATGTAAAAAAACAAAACAAAAAAAAAACAGATATCGAACCTACGTGCAAGGCGGACGTAGCAATCACTGCTCCACGGTGCCCAACTAAATGTATGTTTCTGTTAAATAAAGTTGGTTTAATCGGCTCGTGGGCGCCTCAAGCTATGCTCTATAAATATAACGTATATGGATAATTGTCTATTGATGACAATAACAGCTACATAGCTCAGTGGATAGTGTGTTGGCTTACAAATTGCATGGTCCGCGGTTCGATTCTCCGTCCAGGCGAAATGTAAAATGTAAAATATTTATAAAATCGAATAATTTTTTCTACATTGTTTGTATTACAGAAAAAGTTGCTAAGAACTAAAAAACCTCGTGGAAGAGAGAACGATGTGAGGGAAAATGCAATAAGCCAGAAAAGATTGTTTTTGAGTTAGTCTTTATGAAATTGTTTTTACATCCTGGAAAAAAATAAACGTTTTTCACAAAAAGCATATACTTTTCTACCAAATAAACTTCCTTACAGTGAAAACAAATGAGAAACGAACTTTGTTTGTCTAAAATTTCGTTTGGGAGGAAAGAAATATGTTTTTGCATGTACTTACACAACGTACACAATTTCAACTGAGTCGGATAAAATTTGCTCCTCCAAGAGGCTTCGGAGGTCAAATCTTGGTATCGGTTTAGATGGGGGACAGGGTTGCCATTTTGGTCCGATTGGACCAAAATTGGTGCAAAAATTATTAATTTTTAAATTTGGTCCGATGGTCGGACCAAATAGAATTTGGTTGATTTTGGTCCATTTGCGTCAAATCGGGATTTTTTTTTTTAATTTTCAATAGAAATAAAATTTTGACAAAATTTTCTATAGAAATAAAATTTTGACAAAATTTTCTATAGAAATAAAATTTTGACAAAAAATTCTATAAAAATAAAATTTTGACAAAAATTTCTATAGAAATAAAATTTTGCCAAAATTTTGCAAAAAAATTCTATAGAAACTAAATTTTACCAAAATTTTGTACATTTTTTTTGCCACATTTTATAAAAATTTTCTATAAACATAAAATTTTACAAAAATTTTGTAAAAATTTTCTATAGAAATAAAATATTGACAAAATTTTCTATATATTAAATTTAAAAAAAAAATTCTATAGAAATACAATTTTGACACAATTTGCTAAAGAAATAAAATTTTTACAAAATTTTCTATATAAATAAATTTTTGACAAAATTTTCTAAAGAAATATAATTTTGACAAAATTTTCTAAAGAAATATAATTTTGACAAAATTTTCTAAAGAAATAAAATTTTGACAAAATTTTCTAAAGAAATAAAATTTTGACAAAATTTTCTAAAGAAATAAAATTTTGCCAAAATTTTCTACGAAATACAATTTTGACAAAATTTTCTATAGAAATAAAATATTAACAAAAATTTCTATATATTAAATTTTGACAAAATGTTCTATATATTAAATTTTGAAAAAAATTTCTATAGAAATACAATTTTGACACAATTTGCTAAAGAAATAAAAATTGTACAAAATTTTCTAAAGAAATAAAATTTTGAAAAATTTTCTAAAGAAATAAAATTTTGGCACAATACAATTTAGACAAAATTTTCTATAGAAATAAAATTTTGAAAAAATTTTCTTTAGAACTAGAATTTTGAGAAAATTTTCTATACAAATAAAATTTTTAAAAAATTTTCTATAGAACTAGAATTTTGAGAAAATGTTCTATAAAAATAAAATTTTGACAAAAATTTCTAAAGAAGTAAAATTTTGAAAAAATTTTCTATAGAAATAAATAGGAATAAAATTTTTGAAAACAAATAAAAATTTGACAGAATTTTCTATCGAAGTAAAATTTTGGAAACATTTTAACTATTAATTAATTTAACTTGGAAAATGGGCCGCCGGATTGGACCAATTGTGGAAAAAAATTGGTCCAAAATAAAAATTCATTGTGGCAACGCTGATGGGGGCTATAAATAATTATGGACAGATATGAATTAATTTTGGCATGGTTGTGAGACCATATACAAACACAACGTACTAAATTTCATCCTGATCGGGTGAAATTTTCTTCTCTTCTTCTTTTCAGGAAGCGCAAGAAATAAAATATGAACCAATTTTTGCAAGAATGTTAGAGACTATATACAAAACCACGTACCAAATTTCAACCGAATGGGATGAAATGGGAAAGAGAATCCTGCGAACAATAAATTCATGGACAGAAGGAGCGACATGAAAGACTAGATCGACTCAGGAGGTGATTCTGAGTCGATCGTTATATATTTTAGGGGGTTTAAAATCAATATTTGTGGTTCCCTAGTAAAAATTGAGGGATCTAATTTGATATGATTAGATATGAAAAGATCCGAAAAATGGACTAAAATAGATCTAATCATATATAATTACTATGGAAACAGATCTGATCAAATCTCAAAATTGGCCCAGATCTAACGTCTTAGATATAATTATATCTATCCCTATATGTGGTTAGATCTAGTGTTAGATCTGGGTACATATGGAATTACATATAATTATATCTAATTCTATATCATGATATCTGGGTGTATCTGCTTATATCTGGAGGGGTCAATTTTGAGATCTAATAATAACTAATTAGACCCACCAATGTGCCTACCCGTATTTTTTGGCAGATCAAAGTTATTATTATTTTAAAAAACAATAAAACAAACGCCATAAAAAACTAATCATATAATAGGGAAGGTGTAAAGCATTAAACAAAAGCGTCTGGAGGAATTTGCGACAGACTGACATTTAAAGCTACAAATTGTTGTGCAAACAGAAACTAAAACAACAACGCTAATTAAAACTTATGCTGCTCATTAATATTAAATGGCGAAAAGGAAGGAAATAAACGCTAACAAACAACATCTTACTAAGCTAGCCGAAGCATTAAAGAAGAGCATTCGGGTGTTAAACTGTCAAGAGGTTGGTGAGATTTTACAGATTTGTTGATTTGATTATAATGTAGACACAAAGAAAAAAATCATTACAAGCAAAAGACATTTTTTGCACATTACACCACATTGTGAGGAATTTGTTTTTCTTTTCAGAGTTTTAAGTTAAAGAGCATTGCAAAAGTGTTAAAAACTCAAAAGAAATATTTTAGACTAATATAATATGAAGACCCAGAAAAAAAACCCTGCTGAATTTTCAGCAGCTTTGTAAGGGAAGTCAAAGTCAATCCGCGCTTACCTCTGCGAGGAATTTACCGATAAATTTATAAGGAAATGTCCCACTTAAATGCGCTTCTTCTTTGTATGAAATTCAGCGCTTACAAAGCAGTACATTGACATGAGGAAATCATTGCAACTTTAGTACGCTTAAGAAAGCACATGATAATTTCGAATATTGCAATCATACCACCAGATAGCAGTACTATACTGCCTTTACAAATTATGAAATGAACACATATTTGTAACCGTCCTCCTTTTTTATAATTATACCAGCTACGCCCGGTCCGCGTTGCTGGCCGCAATAGTTATTCTTACCTTTGAACACATCTTTATCCTTCAAACACAATACCCCTTTCCGACCTATAGCCGATCCACGCGATAGATTTTCCTAAATTTATTAATTCTGTTATTTATGTGTACATTGAACATTTTAAATTATTAAGTTTGTTCAGTTTGATCCTGTATCCTGTTTTTTCAGGATACGTACAATTGTTGCAGTCCGGTAAATTCCGGTAAAAGTCCGGACGTAAAAATATCAGAAAACACAAAATAATCACGAAGTTACTGTTTGCATACAATATTTAATATGTTTTCTTATTGAAAACACTTGTTTGATGAAATATTCCACAACTTAAATAATTTTAATTTATTTGCAAACTTACATCTTCCACTCATTTTTACAAATGCGCAAAGTACACTGCTGAAACTACAAAATTAATATGAAAAACTAATATTTATAACGGTTCTTCACATTCTTAGACAAAGAGAGAGCATACACAATTATTTTTTTGCCGCTCTTATAGCAGTACGTCATATATTAAAGAAATTATAGAGACTTAAACTTACCCGCACAATTGTGCGTACACGGTCGGAAAGGGATACATCAACAGATTTATTTTTACTAGTTTCTCTACGCACAAAAACGTTCGTTCGTAAGAAGTCGTGATAAAAAAAAAAAACACAAAAAGCTCTTGCTTACAGAAGGGCAACTTGGTAAGCGATGGAGGGAGCACCCGCTATCTCTAGTGAAACGAAATTCCGCTAATTTCAGCACTTACATATTTTAAGAAATTTTTGTCGGGAGTTCAATAAAAAAATTAGTACGTGCGTCGCCCGCTGTAAACAAAGAACTTACTACACCTTTAGAAAGTGCTGAATTCTGCACTTACAATTTTGCGCAGAATTGTATGAACACTAATATTTAAGTGCTTTCAATTTTATAATTATTGTTTGCTGGGGAGTTTGAAACAATGTAACAAGCTTTGCTGAAACAACAAAGCAACCTTTCATGGGCTTTATCGTAACTGACGTAGTCTCTTCAAAAGTGAATTGGTTCTGAGTAATCTCTAAGGGTAGGTACTATGTTCGGTTTTCGCGTTGAAAACCACTTTATTTTCGCGATTACTTTTCCTTCAATAACCAAAATTATAAATGAAAAAAAACTTATTCCTGTAAAGTCTTGCCGAAATCTAGAGGAACAAGAAACTACGCATCAATTGAGTTAATTTGTCTGCTTTATATTGAACTGTTTTAATAAAGTAACCACGAAAATTTCAACGCGAAAAGCGAACATAGTACTTACCTTAAGGCGGTAAAAATTGTTCATATTGGTTTAAAAGACTGTTATGTTGAAAGATGACGCCTAAGTCAGCATTCCCAGCATTCCCGGTTTCCCCATCTTGTTTAGTATCATAAGTATCGAAAATGGTGATTTTCATATCATTTCTCTTTTATGACTCCTCAGAATTCTCAGTGCCTTATTGATGGTTGTTTAACTTCCTTTCAACAGTGTTACCGTTGATATCGAACATTTTCTAGATTAGTCAAGTGACCAACCTTACCTATCATAAAAAATTTGTTATTGCCCAGCAGACATAACAAAATCTTGATGTCCGCGTCCATCATGTACTTCATGTGAATCTAAACAGCAATTCACTTATGTAAGACTTAAGTAGTTTTCCTTTCTTCCAGTTTCTGCAGTAATTTGTGAAAGGTTAACTATGAGCGAGTACCGACCGTCCATCGAGTAGTTTATAGTAATTTTGGCTTCGAGTTTCCAATTGAAATAACTATATTCTCGCATATATCATCATCTTGGATATTATTCGCTGCCTATCTTTGCGACAGTCGCAAACCTTAAAATGTTTGATACAGACCATCTTTGGGGGTGGAACAGTAGGCCCGAAGTTCTCTGTAGAACAGTAAGCCTCTGTGGTGCAACAGTAGGCCCGAAGGTCTCTGTGGAGGAACAGTAGGCCCGAATTTCTCTGTGGTGGAACAGTAAGCACGAACGTCTCTGTGGTGCAACAGTAGGCCCGAAGGTCTCTGTGGAGGCACAGTAGGCCCGAATTTCTCTGTGGTGGAACAGTAAGCACGAAGGTCTCTGTGGGGCAAAGTAGGCTCGAAGGTCTCGGTGGTTGAACAGTAAGCCCGAAGTTCTCTGTGGTGGAACAGTAAGCCCGAAGGTCTCTGTGGTGGAACAGTAGACCCGAAGGTCTCTGTAGTTGAACAGTAGGTTCGAAGGTATCTGTGGTGCAACACTAGGCCCGAGGGTCTCTGTTCATCATAGTACCTAGTGGTAGTTTGTGTGTGCGTGTATTGTAGTCGGTTGACTGGATTGATAATGTATGGCACAATAAATAACTAAATTAATTTTGTCACGTTACATATGATTAGGCTATTTAGGTTACATAGAAATTCACTATTCCGTGTTCACTTAGATCCTTTCCGATTTCTAATATAAATCAAAATTGACAAAACACTTAATTTACTCTAACATACCAATTGCTTTCGAATTTCATGCAATTCTGAGAAAAATTACGGGGTCTAAAAGACCTAAAATATCTCTAGATTTTGAATCTCAGGCTAACCGGATTAAAATTGAGGTGTCTAGACGCTCAGGAAGTCAAATAGGGATACCATTTCATATGGGGGATATACCAAAATATGGACCGTTACATACAATATTCGGTACACCTGTGTGTGGTCCTAAAATATCCCTGGATAAGAAAACTAGAAGCTCAAGCCCAATCGCGGGGTCGGTTTATATGGAGGTCATATCAAAAAATGGACCGATATAGCCCATCTTGGCTTGCCTGGAAATAAAACACGAATTTGTGCCGTATTTCTAGACGATAGTGCCTTTATTGAAGTCCGTAGCGTGATTACAACAGATATACGATCATTGTTATATCGTCTTAAAATTTCTCCCTGATCAAGAATATATGTACTTTATACAGTCGAAATTGATATTTCGATAAGTAGACATAAAAAGGCAGAATAAAAACCTGTGTAAACCTCTTTAGTTCTTGGTTGCTATTATTTCATAATGACCTGCCGGGATTGGCGATAAGAGCTAAGAAGTGAACTTAGAGAACGCAAAGCCAAATATATTAGGGAATTCGTTGGAGGCATAGAGTTGCTCAAATAATAGAATAATACGATCTACAGAAGAACTTAGAACGCACAACGATACTGGGTTAGATGTATGTCACCCGACATGAGGCAAAGCAACCTGAATCCATTATTCATCCTAGGTTAAGGTTAGGTTAAGGTGGCAGCCCGATTAAGATTCAGGCTCACTTAGACTATTCAGTCCATTGTGATAATTCATAATTCTTCCTAACCATAACGTCATCTTATAGTGGAGAGAACAATTGGCATTGCTATGCATATTTTTTTTTTCTTGGTGCTTTATATCCGAGAAAAAAATATGCACCTCTATTCCGATTGAATATGCCGCGCTATTCCACCGGAATAGCTGGATTTTATATCCGTGTTTGTTCGAATATTATTTATCAACCTATCTGACACTTTTTCTCTTGTTATTAATATTACCGTTGATAATAACAATGATTGCAGAACGATAATGCTTATTTATCAGTAGATATTATCTTTCCTTTGTTAACGAATACATTTCCCTTCATTCCTCAACGTGTCATATATACATAAGCCATATATAACAGTGCATATCAATTACTTTGACAAAATGTTGCAAATTGTTGAACAACTGAAGCGAATGAATGAAAACTGAATGAGTTATCGAAGGGATGGATGTTGAAATTCATTACTTGTATATCTTGTTTGAGAAAAAAGACAATTGGCTTTCTGTTATTGTTGTTTTTGGGTGATTAAAATACGATACTCGTAAATCGTTCTTCGAATGCCCTCACGATCACGACTACATGCCCTGGTTGGTAGTAGTCACTTTACATCTGCTTCCTGGGAGATGGTGATGATATTTTATAGCCTTCGTCAGAAAAACATTTACAATAGAAAGGGGGAATATGAGTACTTACAAGTTATCTGTGGGTTTAACATAAACGATTTGAGAGAAATCAATCGTCGAAGTTAGGGCAAAAGGAATTTGGCCATATTTCTAAGAGATCTCCAATTTATTTATATTGGTCAAATTGTTATCTCTTTTATAAGCGAATTTAAATGTTACAAGAATTTCCAACAAGTATATACAGCAGTAAGTTCGGCCGGGCCGAATCTTAAATACCCACCACGATGAATCTAATATAATAGTTTCCTTTGAAAATTTCAGGGAGGTTTGATGACAGACATTTTCCCAAGCAGATCAGTTCAACCTGTACGCTTCCCACAGAAAAATGTAAAGATTTTACCTATGAAGACTAGATCAGATTCTGAATTTATAAGAACCATTTTTTGTTTGAGTTTTAGAGGAATCATAAACATCTCTTGTAAGTGTGCAAGAAAATTATGAAATAACGCCTTGATTGGAAATCTAAAATCTGTGGATTTTCATCCCAATTATTTAAATGAATACGAGAAGTAAAATCTGGAAATTTAGCATTCAGTTTAAAGCAATTTTCATGATCAGTGCGCCTTCTATACCCTCAATAAGTGAAATCGGTTTATATGGAGGCCTTACCAAATGGATCGATAAAAACTAAATCATATACACTTTGTTATGGGTCTAAAATGCCAGTATATTTTCAATTTGTGGCAAATCGGATAAAAACTACGGATTCTAGAAACCCAAGAAGTAAAATCGAGAGTTCGGTGTAACGGGGCTAAATGGATCGATAAAAACTAAATCATATACACTATGTTATGGGTCTAAAATGCCAGTATATTTTCAATTCGTGGCAAATCGGATAAAAACTAAAATTTCTAGAAACCCTAGGAGTTAAATCGGTAGTTCGGTGTAATGGGGGCTATACCAAAACATGGAAGGATACACACAGTATTCAGCACATTTAATTGTAGTTCTAGAATCTAGACCTCAAATCGGAGGGGCGGTTTATAAAGGGGCTATATCAAAAACTGTACCGATACTCAATATATTCGGCACACCTCTGTTTGGTCCTAGAGTACCTCTAGATTTCCAATTTCAGTCAAATTGGATAAAAACTACGGATTCTAGAAACCCAAGAAGTAAATCTGGAGATCGGTCTATATGGGGCTATATCGAAACATGGTCCGATAATCACCATTTTCAGCACATCTCTTTATTTTCCTAGAATACCTCTAGATTTCCAATTTCAGGCAAATTGGGTAAAAACTACGGATTCTAGAAGCCGTGGAAGTAAAATCGGGAGATCGGTCTATATGGGGGCTATATCAAAACATGGACCGATACTCACAATTTTCGGCACACCTCTTTAAGGTCTTGGGATACCTCTAGATTTCCAATTTGAGGCAAGTTGGATAAAAATTACGGATTCTAGAAGCCCAAGAAGTAAAATCGGGAGATCGGTCTATATGGGGGCTATATCAAAACATGGACCGATAATCACCATTCGGCATATATCTTTATTTTCCTAGAATACCTCTCGATTTCCAATTTCATGCAAATTGGGTAAAAACTACGGAGTCTAGAAGCCCATGAAGTAAAATCGGGAGATCGGTCTATATGGTGCCTATATCAAAACATGGACCGGTACTCAACATTTTCGGCACACTTCTTTATGGTCCTAGAATACCTCTAGTTCTCCAATTTCAGGCAAATCGGGTAGAAAATACATTTTAGAAGCCCAAGAAGCAAAATCGGGAAATTGGTCCATTTGGGCCTATAGCAAAACATGGACCGATAGGCACCATTTTCGGTACACTTTTTGATGGTCCTAAAATACCTCTAGACTTCCAATTTCAGGCAAATTGGATAAAAACTACAGTTTATATAAGCCCTAGACCCCAAATCGGGAGGTCTGTTTATATGGAGACTATATCAAAACGTGAACCGATATAGCCCATCTTCGAACTTGACCTGCCTGCAAACAAAAGACGAATCTGTGCCAAATTTCAGAACGTTAGCACCATTATTGAAGGCTGTAGCGAGATTACAACAGACAGACAGACGGACATGCTTATATCGTCTTGATCAAGAATATATGTACTTTATATAGTCGGAAATCGATATTTCGATGTGTTACAAACGGAATGACGAACTTATTATACCCCTGTCACCGTTCTATGGTGGTGGGTATAAAAATAAAACCTAGTAACTCAATTCTAAAGTCGGACTGAACCGGATATACCGTTCTTCATTCCATGGATCAATATTTTGGTTCTCATATGAAGTCATTCAAATTTGGAGGGAGACATATTGCACCGGAGGAGATATATTTCAATATACAATGAAAAAATATTGTCGTAAGGCCAATGATTTTCATGTCCATAATATAACCGGTTGGCTGATATGTCACCGGTCTGACACATAGATGGCGTCGCTAGTATTAAATGCATATTATTTTTATATAGTACCAACCTTCAAATGAGTCGTGTCAAAATTTGACGTCTGTAAGTCAATTATTTGTGAGATAGAGCGTCTTTTGTGAAGCAGCTTTTGTTTTTGTGAAAAAAAATGGAAAATATTGTTTTCTGAAGTTGATCGAGATAGCAGAGGCCTTAAAGATATCAAAGGAACGTGTTGGTCATATCATTCATCAATATTTGGATATGCGGAAGCTCTGTGCAAAATGGATGCCGCGCGAGCTCTCATTTGACCAAAAACAACAACGTGTTGATAATTCTGAGCGGTGTTTGCAGCTGTTAACTCGTAATACACCCGAATTTTTCCGTCGATATGTGACAATGGATGAAACATGGCTCCATCACTACACTCCTGAGTCCAATCGACAGTCGGCTGTGTGGACAGCTACCGGTGAACCGTCTTCGAAGCGTGGAAAGACTCAAAAGTCCGCTGGCAAAGTAATGGCCTCTGTGTTTTGGGATGCGCATGGAATAATTTTTATCGATTATCTTCAGAAGGAAAAAACCATCAACAGTGACTATTATATGGCGTTATTGGAGCGTTTGAAGGTCGAAATCGCGGCAAAACGGTCCCATATGAAGAAGAAAAAAGTGTTGCTCCACCAAGACAACACACCGTGCCACAAGTCATTGAGAACGATGGCAAAAATTCATGAATTGGGCTTCGAATTGCTTCCCCACCCGCCGTATTCTCCAGATCTGGCCCCAGCGACTGTTTCTTGTTCTCAGACTTCAAAGGATGCTCGCAGGGAAAAAATTTGGCTGCAATGAAGGGGTGATCGCCGAAACTGAGGCCTATTTTGAGGCAAAACCGAAGGAGTACTACCAAAATGGTATCAAAAAATTGGAAGGTCGTTATAATCGTTGTATCGCTCTTGAAGGGAACTATGTTGAATAATAAAAACGAATTTTGACAAAAAATGTGTTTTTCTTTGTTAGACCGGGAACTTATCATCCAACCTGTTATTCTAAGCAAAATTTGTATTCGTATTTTAAAGACATGAAATCTTTGACCTCACGACAATATTTTTTTCAGTGCAGAGACATTATATATTATGTTGTACTAGTTTATGAACATTGTATGCTTGCACTCAAAAATAATTTGCTAAAGTGTTTGAGTTATAAATATATACACAGAAAAAAAATGTCTCAAAAATTTTATGAACTAAACGTGGGTATAAAATTCAATGACCGTACACATAAGTTCAATATGAACTCAAGCAAGCGAGGATTTTCGTACGATTGCCAAAAATAGTAAGAATGAACTACTGTATGGTTAAAATGGTCATGATTAGCCGCCAATGATTTTCTTCTTTACTTTTAGTTAATTTTTTCTTCAATGAGAGGATGTAATTTCGTGAAGTGCAGTTAAAAAGTACAATAGGGCATTAAATTTTCATAGTTTTAACAACACTTTGTGGATATCTCAAAATGTGGAGTAAAATTTAGTTAAATTTTCGTGCGAGGTAGTTCATTCTTCCTATAAAACAGTTCACTTTTTTTCGTTGTAATTTTTACACCGAAACACAAAACAATTTTTCGTCCAATATGGGGGCTATATTTAATTATGAATAATATATTTAAATATGAATTAATTTTGGCATGCTTATTAGAGAGCATTGCGGACATCGCGTACCAAATATCAAGCCGATCGGAGTTTGTTCCTCAAGGAAGATCCATAAATCAAATCTGGGATTGGATTTATATGGGAGCAATATGTATATGGATAATTATGCACCGATAAAGACAAATTGAATGAAAACAATTTTCAAATCAAACATTACGAAATTTATTTTATTTAAAATTTCTTTATTTTAAATACCTCTATCCTTAATAAATTGCTTGTCCTAAAATTTAGGTTGCATAGTCTTTCATATTAGGACAGTATTTGTTTCAGTTTATGGTAGGCGATGCAAACTTATGCATTAAATTATAATACAATGTTCCACAGAATGGTGCAGACCATAACACATAGCATTTTACCCATTGGAAATGGATGAAATGAATGAATCTTTATTTCGAAAGCCATCTAATCGGAGCTATGACTCCTAAACAAATACTGACATAGCCAATAATATTACCATATGAAATACTCGATGGCCAATGGATATGATTAAAGGAAACCATCAAGAAAAAGGTAAAAACTTAAAGGCGCCTCAAGTCTGCAAACGAAACGATTGAAGTGTTTGGATCAACAAAAAAACCCTGGCTTGCAATGAACTCAATTAAATGAAACCCTAACGCATTGAAGACTCCCATATATCTGAGGAGGGCCATGAAAGGATGATATAAAAGATATCACAAATCCTCTGAAAACTCATTTGTCCAAAAGATTCCAACAAACAAACAATTTATGCAAATTTCCCAAAAATCGGTTCTAACCACTTCCGCTCTAATTGAGCCACTTATGAATTGGTTTGGCGACGAATGACATAGAATATATTCCCAAACCCCTTTCAAATGCCAATGGACATAGAGGCAGACAGACAGACAGTTGTACTTGTTATCTTTCCAACACTTTTCAAAAGGCCAGCAACTTTGGGTCAGTAGCAAACAACAGCAGCAGCATCATCAGTTGCTGATGCTTCTGCCTTGCTTTGCATGAGCACTTCACAAGTTTTGTGTGAAATTTGTGACACGTCTGTCAACGTGTTCAATTTCGATATAAAACAAAATTCCTCTTTTTCCCTTTTGATTTTCAAATTCTCTTAGGAGCCACATCATATTGGCCCAGAAACAATGAAAAAAAGCTCTGGCAAACATTGTTTGTCCTTTCCGCACCACTTACCTGCTCAATACCCCGTTTCAGTTCCTTTAAAGTTTTGAAGAGTTTTAAATTTCATGAGAGTTGTAAAGATATGGACGAGAAATCTTTTACTTTTGTGTGTTGAAGTTTTCTAAAACTTTATTCGACGGTTATTGGGGGGAGCAGGGGGTTTGAACGAGGTAAACCGATTCATGATATTAATGGTCAGACAAAAATTTCAGCACGATTTGCGATTTACGATTTGTTGTTTGAGTTTTTCTGGCATTAGCCGTAGCCACCAGCACCACCATAACTTCGTCCATCCCAAATATTTTGAAGCCAAGTACAATAGTGCTCTTAAATGTTAGGCCACTTAATGGAAAACACGAGACAGTCTTTAAGTTTGTCTTTTTATTGTTTAATTGTTGTAATCTTGTTTTATTAGATTTTAGACATTTTTATAGGTGGTAGACATCGGTCACTCACTCACATAAAACACATAGGAGAAATACTTTCTTCCCAAACGAAAATTTAGATAAACGAATTTTTGTCTTTGTTACAAAACGATCTTTTTAACAGCAAACAAATCAGAATGTGTGACAACCAGCGCTATACATATTTGTATGTAATCTGTTCCATTTGCCTCGGACAAAGCAAACTCGTTCTATAGAAATTTTGACAAAATTTATTATAGAGAAAAAAATTTTGACCAAATGTTCTATAGCAATTAAATTTTGACAAACCTTTCTATAGAAACAAAATTTTGACAAACCTTTTTATAGAAACAAAATTTTGACAAAATTTCCAATAGAAATAAAATGTTGACAAAATTTCCTATAGAAATAAAATTTTGACAAAATTTCCAATAGAAATAAAATGTTGACAAAATTTTCTATAGAAATAAAATGTTGACAAAATTTTCTATAGAAATAAAATTTTGACAAAATTTTCTATAGAAATAAAATTTTAACAAAATTTTCTATAGAAATAAAATTTGACCAAATTTTCTATAGAAATAAAATTTTGACAAAATTTTCTATAGAAATAAAATTTTGACCAAATTTTCTATAAAAATAAAATAAATACAAAATTTTCTTTAGTAACAAAGTTTTGATAAGATTTTCTATACAAATAAAATTTTGACAAAATTTACTATAGAAATAAAATTTTGACAAAATTTTCTGTAGAAATAAAAATTTGACAAAATTGTCTATAGAAATAAAATTTTGTTGTTTTTGATTTCAGCTTAAAACCATGCATTGACTAAGCACGCTCAAAATAAACCCAGCCAACTGCACTCAAATCGATGATTTGACAGCAAAGGCAAAGAAAAAGCTATATGTTTGTACAAATTTATTTCGGCAAAGGCCGGCTATCATAAACATTTTTTCGGAAGGTTCAAGTGTGGTTCACTTTGGATTTAGTGAACTGCCCGAATTTATTCTGATAATTGGTTGATAATTCCGAAACGTGCGTCCATTCAAACATCTTGCAGTCTATAGGGCTTTGCCCCCAATAAATTTGACAAACATTCTTTTCCTCTGTTGTTTAAGTCACACATGTAGTTTAGTCAATGCATGGTTTATATAACATTTTGACAAAATTTTCTATAGAAATGAAATATTAACAAACTTTTCTATTGAAATAAAATTTTGACAAAATTTTCTATTGAAATATAATTTTAACAAAAAATTCTATAGAAGTAAAATTTTGGCAAAATTTACTATAGAAATAAAACTTTGAACAAAATTTATTCTAGAAATAAAATTTTGACAAAACTTTCTATAGAAATAAAATGTTGACATAATTTTCTATAGAAATAAAATGTTGACACAATTTGCTATAGAAATAAAATTTTGACATATTTTTCTATAGAAATAAAATTTTGACAAAATTTTCTATATAGAAATAAAATTTTGACACAATTTCTAATAGAAATAAAATTTTGACCAATCGAAATAAACTGTTGACAAAATTTTCTATGAAAAAAAATTGACAAATTTTTCTATGGAAACAAAATTTTGACAAAATTTTCTATAGAAATAAATATTATAAAATAAACTCGTGACAAAATTTTCTATAGAAATAAAATCTTGACAAAATCTGTTACAGAAATAAAATTTTGAAAAAATCTTTTATAGAAATAAAATTTTGAAATAAACTTCTATAGAAATAACATTTTAAAAAAATTTTCTATAAATATAAACTTTTGACAAAATTTTCTATAGAAATAAAATGTTGACAAAATCTTCTATAGCAACAAAATTTTCAATAGGAAAAAAATGGCAATATTTTCTATAAAAATGAAATTTGACAAAATTTTCTATTTAAATAAAATGTTGACAACGTTTTCTATAGAAATAACATTTTGACACAATTTTCAATAGAAATAAAATTTTGACAAAATTTTTTATAAAATAAAAATTTTGACAAAATTTTTTAAAAAATAAAAATTTGGACAAAATTTTCTATAGAAATAAAATGTTGACAAAATTTTCTATTGAAATGAAATTTTGACAAAATTTTCTATTGAAATAAAATTTTGACAAAATTTTCTATAGAAATAAAATTTTGACAACATCTTTTACTGAAATAAAATTTTGGCAAAATTTTCTATAGAAAACAGATTTGACAAAATTTTCTATAGAAATAAAATGTTGGCAAAATTTTCTATAGAAATAAAATTTTGACAAAATTTTCTATAGAAATAAAATTTTTTACTAAATTTTCTATAGAAATTAAATTTTGACAAAATCTTCTATAGAAATAAAATTTTGACAAAATTTTCTATAGAAATAAAATTTTGAGACAATTTTCTATACAAATAAAATTTTTTAGAATTAAAATTTTGACAATAAATTGAAATAAAATGTTATCAAAATTTTCTGTTCAAATAAAATGTTATCAAAATTTTCTATAGAAATAAAATTTTGACAAAATTTTCTATAGGAATAACATTTTGAAAAAAAATCTATAAAAATAAACTTTTGACAGAATTTTCTATAGAAATAAAATATTGACAAAATTTTCTATAGAAATAAAATGTTGACAAAATCTTCTATGGAAATAAAATTTTGACAAAATCTATTATAGAAATAAAATTTTGAAAAAATCTTTTATAGAAATGAAATTTTGAAATAAACTTCTATAGAAATAAAATTGTTAAAAAATTTTCTATAAATATAAACTTTTCATTAAGTTTTCTATAGAAATAAAATGTTGACAAAATTTCCTATAGAAATAAAATTTTGACAAAATCTTCTATAGAAACAAAATTTTCAATAGGAAAAAAATTGACAATATTTTCTATAAAAATTAAATTTGGTAAAATTTTCTATTGAAATAAAATTTTGACAAAATTTTCTAATGAAATAAAGTTTTGACAAAAGTTTCTATTGTAATAAAAATTTTGTCAAACATTTTTATAGAATAAATTTATTTCTATAGAAATAAAATTTTGACAAAATTTTCTACAGATATAAAATTTTTACAAAATTTTCTATATAAGTAAAATTTTGACAAAATTTTCTATTGAAATGAAATTTTGACAAAATTTTCTATTGAAATAAAATGTTAGCAAAATTTTCTATAGAAATGAAATTTTGATAAAATTTACTATAGAAATAAAATTTTGACATAATTTTCTGTAGAAAAAATTTACTGTAGAAATAAAATTTTGAGAAAATTTTCTATAGAAATAAAATTTTTTAGAGTTACAATTTTGACAGTAAATTGAAATAAAATGTTATCAAAATTTTCTATTGAAATAAAATGTTGACAAAATCTGCTATAGAAACAAAATTTTGACAAAATTTTCAATAAGAAAAAAAATTTGACAATATTTTCTATAAAAATGAAATTTGGCAATATTTTCTATAGAAATAAAATGTCGTCAAAAATTTCTATAGAATTAAACTTTTGACAAATTTTTTTCAAAACAACATTTTCTTCTTTGATAGTTTTTTGGCACATTTTTCTCCAAATTTTGATAGATTATTTTTGGTTCGAGCGGTAACCGTGGTTGTTATCCGTTTTGCTATATTTAATTGTCCAAAATTTAATTGTTCACTTAAAACGTCCAAATGACGTTTTGTCTAAGACATGTTTAAAAGGGAAACCAGCAATAGTTATAGAATACCATGATGGGGTCCAGTAACAAACTCTAGAAACTCCAATCTCCAAATTTTATTTCTCAAAGATGTGGATAATGGAAAGTTCATCCGATTTACAGTGGGTCCAATTTGATATCTTTACACGTAACTGCAGACTGTAGAGTATATTTTCAAATAAAACTCAATTGAAATGAAATAACACCAAAAAAATTTACAACAACACAATAACTGAATCGAAATGGTTTTAAATTTCAGCGCCACTTCAATACAACGAAAATGAAATGCACTGCGATATGGGAAGGATTTGTTGTCATCGTCATTCCTACCGTATTTTGCATTAGCTATTCTTATCGTCATCCTCATCGACATCATCTTTATTGTACAATGAAAACTGATCCCACTATTTAGGATTTTTTTTCCTACTTTCGCGTGAATATATCTCAAAAGAAGATAATATAAGGACAAACAAAAAACAATAATATCGAAAAACTAAATAGAAAACAATCAAATGTGTGATTATGCTTAAGTCAACTTTTGCTCTAACAATAATTTTTAAATTATATAAAAGTTTAGTGGTTGATTTTACAACAAAAATAAATGGGAGAATCTTATTCCCCAACCACCACTATACAAACTTAGCAAAACCTGGGTAACTACTAGATTTTCTTCCAGTACTACCGGTAATCATAAACTTACTGCTTGCAGTATTAACGGGACTTTAAAAATAATAAGTTACCTGTCTAGACCAAAAGTCATTCCTTTTATCATTACCAGTAATCAAAATTGCACTTCTCTCAGTATTATTTTAAAAATAATGAGTATTCAACGGTTTCCACTCGAACCCAAAATATTTTGCCAAAATTTGGAAAACAAAATTAACAAAAAACGGCAACACAAAAAAATGTTGTCAGAATTGAATTTTTATAGAAAATTTTGTCAAAATTTTATTTTTATAGAAAATTTTGTCAAATTTTATTTCTGTAGAAAATTTTGTCAAAATTTTATTTTTATAGAAAATTTTGTCAAAATATTATTTCTATAGAATATTTTTTCACAATTTTATTTCTATAGAAAATTTTGTCAAAATTTTGTTTCTATAGAATTTTTTCCAAAAATTATATGTTTATAGAAAATTTTGCCAAAGTTTTATTTTTATAGTAAATTTTGTCAAAATTTCATTTCCATAGAAAATTTTGTTTCACAACATTTTGCTAAAAATTTATTTCTAAAGAAAATTTTGTCAAATTTTATTCTATAGAATATTTTGTCAAAACTTTATTTCTATACATAATTTTATCAAAATGTTATTTTTATTGGAAATTTTGTCAAAATTTCATTTCTATAAATAATTTTATCAATATGTTATTTTTATAGAAAATTTTGTCAAAATTTCATTTCTATAGAATTTTTCCAAAAATTATATGCTTATAGAAAATGTTGCCAAAGTTTTATTTTTATAGTAAATTTTGTCAAAATTTCATTTCTATAGAAAATTTTGTTTCAGAACATTTTGCTAAAAATTTATTTCTAAAGAAAATTTTGTCAAATTTTATTTCTATAGAAAATTTTGTCAAAATTTCATTTCTATAGATAATTTTATCAAAATGTTATTTTTATTGGAAATTTTGTCAAAATTTCATTTCTATAGATAATTTTATCAAAATGTTATTTTTATAGAAAATTTTGTCAAAATTTCATTTCTATAGAATTTTTCCAAAAATTATATGTTTATAGAAAATTTTGCCAAAGTTTTATTTTTATAGTAAATTTTGTCAAAATTTAATTTCGATAGAAAATTTTGTTTCAATTGAACATTTTGCTAAAAATTTATTTCTAAAGAAAATTTTGTTAAATTTTATTCTATAAAAAATTTTGTCAAAACTTTATTTCTATACATAATTTTATCAAAATGTTATTTTTATTGGAAATTTTGTCAAAATTTCATTTCTATTGATAGTTTTATAAAAATGTTATTTTTATAGAAAATTTTGTCAAAATTTCATTTCTATAGAATTTTTCCAAAAATCATATGTTTATAGAAAATTTTGCCAAAGTTTTATTTTTATAGTAAGTGTTGTCAAAATTTTATTTCTATAGAATTTTTCCAAAAATTATATGTTTATAGAAAAATTTGCCAAAGTTTTATTTTTATAGAAAATTTTTTCAAAATTGTATTTCTATAGAAAATTTTATCAAAATTTTATTTCTATATACAATTTTGTTTCAATAGAACATTTTGTCAAAATTTTATTTCTATAGAAAATTTTGTCAAGTTTTATTTCTAAAGAAAATTTTGTCAAAATTTCATTTCTATAAATAATTTTATCAAAATGTTATTTTTATAGAAAATTTTGTCAAAATTTCATTTCTAAAGTTTTTTCCAAAAATTAT